>NC_143092.1:10722083-11032291 GCF_061535455.1 Colias philodice
GCGGTTTTTATCTTATGAGTGGTACAGAGTGGGCTAATTTACAGGAATACGGAGGTTTAAAACGTTTTTAAGACCCTTACGGGGCCTGCGGGTACGGGCCTGCACGTCAAGTCACTTAGACGACCCTTAATTAAAGTAAGGTAGGTTCTTGTAATGAGCGAAGGCGATTTTTTATATAATTTCAGGTTTTAAAACGATTGATCATTTTTTTTTTCATTAAATATAGATAAACATTACAACGTAAATAAAAATCTTTTTGGAACCTAGTATGGGCTGCTGATGTGATATGCTATGATTATAATAAAGGTAGAAACTTTAATCTTTGTGAGAATAATTAAATTGTAATATACACACTCATCCCGACTTAATTCACAGCGTGATGAAAAGTATCCTATAAGTCAATCCAGAATATGAAGTAGGTATGTGTACCAAATTTCATCCCAAACTATTCGTGCGTGACATAAATGCGAGTTTTGATATTGACAAAAAACAGGTGTATTTCTGAACGCAAAAGGCTCATTCATCCTACAGATGTGAAACCCCATACTTCATAAAAAGTCACGAAGCTGTTCTTCACACATTGTGCCTCAAGGTTCCTTCATTTACATAAAATCGCTATTCTTATGACTAAGGTAGCACCCGAACCCGACCTGAATTAGAGATTTTTGCGAAATGTTTAATATACTCTCCGCTTAAAATGTACACGAATTTGTGTAATTATTCCTGTATTTTCAGCATCGTATTGAAATAAAACAATTTGCGTATTAAATTGCGGATGTGAATTTATAAGAGACTTAAATTATACTCGCTAAATATCATGGAATGAAACCGGTTTTATGCAGATTATGTAAACAGTTGTTGTTAATTTTTGTGTTTTAATTTCGACATTTGTGTTAAGGCTCTTTCAACGTTAATAATTAAAAATAACAGCTGAAAGAACGGCTATTTATAATTTGAATGGAAGCAGAAGTGTTAAGTGTTTTTATTTGGTTTAATGCAGGGTAGGATATATTATTTTACGCCCCTTTCATGAAGGTTCTCACTTCGTGGAAATTTGTAGCAATTCGTATAATTTTAATACCCTGCCTGTTTTCGATCCTTTTCCTAGAAATATATGATGTAATAACCACAGTATTTTTATATAAAAGTGTCCTTAAATTTTATAATGTTATATAAAAAGAAATAAATAGCGTTACCTCTGCTTCAGGATAAATTCTAAATATGTTCGCCCAAAACCATCTAGAATACGCGAACAAATAACATTATTTTGCGAAAAATCAAATAAAAAAAGTTGTTTTTTGAAACTTAAATCGATATGATTGAAATTACACCATAGCTTCCCAGAAAACTATATGAAGAGAGTACTGCATAAAAAAAGAATACAGAGAAGTATATAAAAAATGTACAAATAGAAAAAAACACAGCTGAAATTAAAACTATTAAAACGAACAGTACTTAACTTCATTATCACAACGTTCTTTTCATAAAACCTCGTAGGTACTTGAGAGATCAAAATTCAAATCTCGATTACCGAAATCAAAGACTATGTACCATGAAAGGAAATTCTTTTGAGCTAAATGGAATTTCATGAAAGAATGCTCTATGGTCGGTCGCGCGTGGGCGTGGCGCCCGGGACAAGTGATTAAGGCTAGCGTACATATACCATGATATGCTTAATAATTACTATAATATGGTTAGGGCATGCGTATATATTGATTTGTATGCTATAATAATGATACTGATAATATAGTTAGGACTATCGTAGGTATATAATACATCCTGATATGCTAGCATAGTATTTACAGTTGCATGGATATTGCTTAGGGCTCACGTATAGGCAGCCTTGTATATTCTTAATAACTTTTTTATTGGACTAAGATTTAATTTAATGTTATTGTCTATATGAATATTATGGTGACGTAGGATTTAATTTCATTTCGTGTCTAAATAATATAAATCCCGTCATAATATCAAAAGTGAAGTCTGTATAAATACATCTTGTCTTCGCTACACAAGTGCGTTAACAAACATCTCTCAACAGCAATATACAACACACAAAGATGAGCTCTCACAAAAAACAAAACATAATGATCATAAAATTGACCGTCCAGATGACAACCCTTTTAACTCACTCATGCGGTAATGGGTAACAAACCCTTTTGTTCAATGAACAAAATGAATGCGTTAGGCATAGCATAGCTAGTGTGCGCTCACCCTTACACGCTAGCAATCAAACCTATTAATCTTGCTAAGATTTTGCGAGATTAATGAAATGTTTTTGCTTTATTGTAGGAAATAATGGACAATTTTGACTGCTCAAAAAATATTAGGTACATACCAATTTTTATTATTTTTTCGACTATTTAGCTATAAACGTATACAAATCATTAGTTTAATTATGTATTTTACCAAAAAATAAAAGCAAGTGGAACTTGTGAAGTGAAAGTTATTAATTTTTGTATGTACAAAACACACACAATAAGTACATTGACATAGGTAGGTAGGTTTTGTTGCAGGTATATCGATACAAAACATACCTAAGCTTATTCAGTGCAATTTAGCTTTTAAAGCATTCACAAACTACAGATAACATAATATGCTAGTAACTTTCAAAAACTATTAGTATTACTTTTAAACTTTTTGTACGCCTTTTATATATTTTTAAAACGAGTTTCTTCATTTATTCATATTATTTCCTCAACATCAATATTGGTAGAATTATAGCCACATACTTAAGTTACATACATACATACTTAAGTTCTGTTCAAGCGAGACAGTGACGAGGGTGTTCCTTATTCAGCAGATTTGCAACAAAACCGGTTGATCTGATCAATTATACTGCTAATTCTGTTTCAGTACATTTCTTTGGTTTAATCTGGTGTTATTTTTAACGAGTGTTATTGGAAATCTATTTATAATGTGATCATTGTATTTATGGTTTGTGTGTTTCTATATCTACAATCTTGAACGATTAATATATGACATATCCATGACATACCTATTGCAGAGTGTCCCATATTTCATGAAAATCGGTTCACCAGTTTTTGCGTGAAGGAGTAACAACATACAAACTTTCGCATTTATAATATTATTAAGATTTTCTTCATTCAGTACTCGTCGTAACTTTCAATTTTGGAACATTTTACTCTTGATTTTACGTGGATTTTACGTAAGTTTCATCAAAATTGTCATACATTATTCCATTCTTTTTGAAATTCGCGAATAAAAATCTGATGATATAATAAAGTTTCTGTTTATGTTTATGTTCATGTTCTTTTGACACATGTTCTTTTACATTAACTTTCAATAATTCTACAACCAATAGCCGTAAAAAAAGATATTGCACGCCTCATAAGCGAAGCGTTGAGGTGGGTACTACTGTCACTTCACGCAAAACATCTGATTTTTCAAACTTAAAATGTCTTTATGTATCATACATTGCACTTGTAAGATAATACATACACACACATATTAAGAAAAAACACTATTTTTAACGTTCATGATATTTTTGATGTCATTTTTGTTATTTAAACTAGTTAAAAAACAGTTTAAAAAAGTTCTGTCTTGGACGTCCGTGTGTCTGTATGTGCGGATCCTTTTTCTTGTTAACACGATAGCGACCGAAATACTTTACTAATCGAGTCTTTTTTTTTCTCTTACGCTTGAGTATGCTCAGGAATAGAACCCTTTCATTTTTCAGGGTCTGATTCGATGTGGTTTAATTGTTATTAAATAAACAAAAATAATAATTAATAAATATTTATTAAAAAAAAATTATGAGGCGTGCACTTTTGGATTTTCCAAATTTTTTTTATTATTTTGTAGGGAAAAGCGATAAATTAAAACTTACAACCCACAGGCAAACACACGTTCAATCAAACAATGCCCTAAACCGAACGTGGTTAACAAAAGTAAATAACTATCGGAAAGCGATTAACTCTGTAAATACTGTGTTTATATAATGAGCCCACAGGTTGCCATAGCAACAGGTTATCTGGTAACCACGTATTTGAGATTTATGCGAATAATATCCGCTTTTCTTACAAGTGTTCGGGTTTTGTTGGATTAAAAATCTGTTGATAAATTATGTTCGGGCTGTTTGTCCGGAAATTGTTTATTTACTGATAAGCTCTTTTTGTCCGATTTAATAACTGAAAAATATTTCAACGATATAAAATAAATAGGTAAGTATAGATTTTTGAAGTGAAACGTCTTTATCGGAGTTGGAAAAAAATTTAGTGTAACATTTTTTCGTTACGCGTGACATTTTTCCGTTACGCGCCATCTTTTTCTTATCCCTACCACGCGTGATTATTAAATGATTCGCGTACTTATTTCTGTAAAGTAAAATATTATTAGTAAAATATTATTTTTTGAACTTTCACTTCTTACGTGTGTACACACGCATACATTTTTTTTCAATAATTTGTACGTAGTTTATTACGAAAATAAAATAAAGAAATTGATGATCATGATCATATTATTATGTATTGACAATTAAAATTACAAACAATGTTTTTTCTTCTTTGCAGGTAAGATAATAAATTGCAGTTGAACCTCAGTTGCGTGTATATGTACCTAAGTAATGAACGATTTAATCAAGTTCAATAATATGAATAAAATACATTTAGTGAAATATTAAAATCTACTTAATTACTACCTGGAAAGTATAATTTTATTAAGTGTTATTTTTTTTAACAAAAACACAAATCGAACCATAATCCTTTACTAAATGGGTATTAATAGCAAATAACACAATCTTCTTACAATTTAATAAACCGCAAAAAAATCTGCGTTGACATGAAAAAACAACAACCTCAAATTACACTAAAACCCAAATTGTAATTAACAAAAAAGAAACCAAAACAAGCAAAACGTTCGTAGCAAAGTTGAAGCGGTTACAAAATGTCGGATATTACGGCAAAACTGTGGGCAAAACCAACAAATATGTAAGTTAAACTCATTTGAACGTTGCCAACTAAAATGGGGCTTTGACACTAACCTGTGTATTTATTTTTGAAGGTAACTTTTATATGAGTTCAGTTTTAACGCGTTTTATCAAAGTTATTAATTTATAGTAGTTTTGTTGTCTACACATTTGATAAAATGTAAGTAATAAGTATATTAATATAATGGGGGGTGATGATGAAGTAACAATGAAGCGAGTTCTCACTGAGCAATCAGCCTCAAAGTATTCAAGATCAAAGTATTATAACAGACAATATTATATTATAATACTAGCGGTCCGCCACGACTTCGCCCGTGGTACATATTTACGTTTTCTCTACATAAGAACCGTCCTCGTACCTACTTCAAGGAATATAATAAAAAAAGAATTATCGAAATCGGTCCACCCGTTCACGCGTGATGCCGTGACCACGCGAAACGGGTTTCATTTTTATGTATATAGATAATGCTACCTTTATTACAATCTGTGATAATCACAGAATAGTAAAAAAGTGATAATACTTTACACACGGTTTTTTTGCAGGCAACCATCATTTCCTTAGTAAGGTGTTTTTAAGTTTCCCCGTATTTTTTCAGCGAGTGAAAATATCAGATTTTTTTTTAATTTTAAACAAACACTAATATTCTCTACTTGTATAGTTACTAAAAAGTATTAAATATTTTAAGCGAAATCGTAATATTACTTGCACAAAAAAATAAAACAAACCACTTTTATGCTGAACCAAAAAAGCTAGTATCCGCGACACTCAAAGTGAATAAAAAATACACTCACTTTTTTTTCCGCGGGTAGTTTGACATCATTGCGAATATTGAAGTGAAAGAATGATAATTTTATATAAATTAACAGCGATTTTAATTAAATATTTAATGAAACAATTTGCGTGATTTGTGCTTTTTTGGAACATGATATGACAATGAAGGCATCAATAGAGGTAAGTGATTTATTTATATTCTAAGTAATAACATAAATATGACGTAGCCTGTTTAACTTGTTAAACAATTATTTGAACTTTTCTTTTTATTGCACCTTACCTTTAATAATATATATTATATATAACAAAGCACAAAACTTATGTACCTTTAATCATAATAGTATAATAGTATATTATATACTTAACGTAGAACTTAAAATTTGAGATATAGGCCCATTAAGAAGAGCTGGAACGTCAACACATTTACACATTGCACATGTTAGGCCGGGAGATACTGACACAAAATTTCGGGTCATTTGTAACAGGATGGCGGTTCTACAGAGGTCTTATTACGCAATGACTAAAAGAAAAATGATGGTCAGAACGCTGGTACCGGCGGACTAGTCGCGTGGGCGTTAGTCACACTCGTCGGATAAATAGCGAAAGTCCAACGATTTGTAACACAAAAATTTTAGAATTTACCGATAGCCCTTAAAAAAGATGTAGGCGGTAGTGTCATGCCATACTTTTACGATGTGACTTACAGTCCGCCATACCGACGTGAATGCGTTGATTAAAAAAAAACAATTCAACCATTTGTACCGGGCTAACTTTTGCACAGGTAACCATCGTCGTGCAGCCATTTACTAAAATCGCCATGCCATACTTTTCGGACGATTCCAAACCGCTTCCAAATTCCAATTCCGATTCCGATTCCAAACCGCACTACCGCCTACATCTTTTTTATGGGCTATCGGTAAATTCTAAAATTTTTGTGTTACAAATCGTTTGACTTTCGCTATTTATCCGACGAGTTCGACTAACGCCCACGCGACTAGTCCGCCGGTACCAGCGTTCTGACCATCATTTTTCTTTTAGTCATTGCGTAATAAGACCTCTGTAGAACCGCCATTCTGTTACAATTAAATGACCCGAAATTTTGTGTCAGTATCTCCCGGCCTATGTATGTGTCATATTTTGCAATTGTTTATAAATACAGGGTGATGTAATTGGTGTAGTACGAATATCTAAAAATCTATGAAGAATTTTGTGATACAGTAAATGGAAGAATTATAGACTATTTTACAGTATATTTTAATAAAATCATTTAATTTTTTGTTCATTTTCATTAGAAATGTCAATTTTTCTCACCAAGGTGGAAATTTGGATGATAAGGATCTTGTTATAAAAATATAAATTTTGACTAAAATCGGCATTTTTTTTTCAAAAATCAAATAATAAAATCAAATAATCAGAGTTATCACATTATTAAAAAAAATAAGCCAAACTATACACAATTTTTACTTGATGCAATCCTCAAAGATCATGGACATAGTGTATTGCGCCTTCCACCATACCATCCAGAACTCAAACCCAATAGAGTTACTATGGGGCATAATTAAAGGGAAAGTAGCATCACAAAATGTGAACTTTAACTTGAAAACTGTGGAAGAATTATTTAGAAAGGAAGCAAATGCTATTAGTCTGGATATGTTTAGTGACATTTGGAGAAAGACGCGAGAACATGAGGAAAAATATATTCAATTAGAACCAAAAGTAGATAATTACACTGACTCATTTATAATAACACTAGAGAGGCGATCGCTACTACACTCTCTTTACAACGAGCTAGAGTCAAAAGTCACGAGTCTCATTAGTCTGTGCCGGACTGTGCTCCCCGCTTGCCGCGTCAACACGTGTTATTGCTCTGTTCAAAATGCCTTCGTGTGTGCTAAGATATTGTTTTAACTTTTAACAGTTCCTATAATACAAACAAAGCCCGAGGAGTGACTTTTCACCAGTAAGTTTCCTTATTATGAGTAAGTCATGCATTTTACTAATATTGTTATCATTTTGCGAAAAATCACCACGCGTTCTGCGTTTCGCGCCATTTTTCATAGACTAACAGCACAGACGTGACACTATCGATGAGTCTGTTAAAAAAATGCAACTGGATTTTTTAACTATGAATAATGAATATACAATATATACTAGGAAAGATTACCGTGGTGTAGTACCTAAATATTTATACTTTTACCCGACTACGCAAAGTGAAACGGTAGGTTATATTAAGTAATATTTATTTATTTACCTATTTTTTTATTAAAAAAAGGTTTATCAACAGTTGTTCCAATAGGATTCAGATCAGCCATCAACATTGAATCATCGTATCCATTTAATTAGGGCTATTATAAACCAATACTCCAAAATTCGATTACATCATGAAGCAAAAACTGATAAAACTATTGATTACTACACAAAACGACAAAAGCTTACTAAATTGATATTATTTAAAGGAAATTAAAATACATAGTTTAATATATAATCCTCTTTTTATTAATTCCCTAGTATCAGTACCACCAGATAATACCGAGTAAACAGATTGCACAATGTGTCGCATCTGCGCGCATTGCTTAATCTTTGAACTTGAAGCCACGCCTCGCTCGTTCCACACGTACCCCACCACATCGGCCGCGCGTAATGTTTTTGTTTGGAATAACAACTCTAGTACGTAGTACATAATATTATCTCAATGAATTCAACATAGAACCAAGCCATTTGCTAACTTAAAGGCCGAGAAATTTCATTATGCAAACAAGAACCAAAGTCAGTTGATTCTGGTTACCTTGAAAACTAATGAAGCTTTTTGTGATAACATAGAACCAACCAATTTTGGTTCCATCTTGCATAATGAAAGTTGGCGAAATTGGGTTGGTTCCGCAACTGACATGTAAAAAACTGTACTTACAGTTATCAAAGCTCTACCAAATTTTTTGAGAAGGTAGAAAACGTTTTTTTAACACTATCTGTGTACTTAACTCAATTTCACAAAAGATGTGGGTTGGTCCCTTTTTGCATAAATACGTCCAAATATTATCATAAATCGAATCAGGTACGTAAATAATATGTAATTACAACGTAAACGTACTAATAAGATATGTAATAATAAGACCACATATCTATGCATTGTAGGTTAAAACTAAACTAAACTAATATTTTATTATTTATTGGTTTCTAATTTCTATCTTACAATTTGGTTGTCTTTACGTTTAATTAATTATCTATACATATAATAAATCTGTAGAAGGGTCAATTCTGTACATTGAAAATATTGAAAAAATAAATAGCAGGGGGTGTTTCTGGATCGATACCAAACCCAAATATTATGTGATTAAAAAAATTTTTGTCTGTCTGTCTGTCTGTCTGTATGTGAAGGCATCACGTGAAAACTAACGGTTGGATTTCGATGAAACTTGGTATAATTATACCTTACTAGCTGTCCCGGCGAACTTTGTACCGCCGCGCCCTGTCAATGAATGTTGTGTTACCTTTTAGCTGAACTAATTTAGGCTTTGATGAACGTAATACAATGATACAAAATAAATATTTATATGGATTGATATGTAATAGTATTTTAATTTATTACTTCAAAGTTCAAACACGTCTCAGAGAAAAATGATTGAATTTTAATAAGCTGTGCAGCATGGATTAACTCTTTTCATTCTTTAACTATTATCGACCACGCCATCGTTTCGTTTCACTTTAGTTGTGATAATAATTCTACCATTATCATTAGGCGATCGACGCTGATACAGTGGGTAACCATCGTTGCTTGTGATGGTCTTTGCCATCAATTTTCGTGGATACCTTTTGGTACACTCGCTGTCAACCATGCATGGTGTTTGTTGGTTGATGGTTTCACACGGTCCATGAATCATATTCGTGATAAAAACGTCATGTCGGTCTGGATCGGTTTTAGGATTAGCAATCCCCGCACACTCATATATTTTATTCTTCCGACTAACCAAATTAAAATGTGTGCATGCTGCAAGCCAGATTTTCGTCATTCGATTGAATACATCCATCATTGAATAATCCCAAAGATGTGTTCCTTTAATGTAACTCATCAGTGATCGGATTTTTTTCTTGAAAACACGTGTGGTGATGACGTGCCGATCACTTGATATTTGTCCGGGAAGCAACAGTTGAATAATTTCCATCCATTTCGGATTACATATAAATGTAATGAATAGATCTGGCCGACCATAATGACGAACATATTATTATGTCATTGCATCTTGCACATATTCACTTGGGCTACCTGTGTATGTCGCCGGTAAAATAATCAATAGACCAACATTTTCTGCATCTTCTTCTGTGCTAATTGCATGGCGTAAATGGATGCAATCTTCAAAACGCAATTTAACTTGTTTATAGCTACGCAATATTGTTGACGCAGTCGACGAAATCGCAACAAATAATTTTAATTTTTTACATTTTTATTGAATTTTTTTTTAATTTTAATTTTTTATAGCTGGCCCGGCGAACTTCGTACCGCCCAGTCAATGAATGTCGTGTTACCTTTGGGCTTGGAACTAATTTAGGCTTTGATGAATGGAATACAATGATACAAAATAAATAAAGATATATAACAGCATTTTATTTCGATGAATAACACATATAGACTGGGGTAGAAGCCTTTGAAAATAATGAAAAGATAAAAAAAATCGCAGTCGGATGAAACCCATTAGAAAAGGAGGGGAATATGATAAAAATGTAAGGAAAAATAAATTACGGTCAATCCGAGTTCGGGAAGCGGGAGGGGGGAGCTTTTAAGAGAAAAAAATGGTTTCTCTCGATTTCCGACAAAACTACAAGTCCTATAGAAAAAAGTTCAATGGCAAAGTTGTAGGTAATTAAAAGTTCTACAACTTTTGTATTCACAATTTTTTCACATAACCTAAAAATTTAGGTGAAAAATTCAAAAAACCAAGTTTTTGGTCTTTTATTTCTATCTACTTCAAAATTTATTTTTTTTCTACGAAATTTGGTGGAAACTTACATTATTATGTCCCAAATACACTGTAATTTATTTGATTGAAAATATTTATTTTTTCGCCTTATTTTGAATTAATACCAAAAAAACAACCTAATTTTCAATCGAAAAGTCACCCGTCAAAATATCAGCTTTTTTCAAAAACTTGGGGTGCCTTTTATTCATTGAAATCTCTACTTTCATATGGTGTAAAAAAAATAAACACCACCATAATAAATGTTCTCAGGAAATGCATACAAACAGTCTGAAAATTAGCTTTTACTAAATCAGGCTCACTTCTCGAACTACCTGAAATGTTTTTATCGACATCGTTTTGCTTTTGAATATGCTGTAAAATATTAAACTTAGAACAGATAATTATTTTTCTTTTGAAATATTACCGAAAAGCCGATACAAGAGAAGATATAGAGTTCAAGAAGTGTGCCTGATTTAGTAAAAGCTCATTATCACACTGTTTGTATGCATTTCCTGAGAACATTTACTATGGTGGTGTTTATTTTTTTTTACACCGTATGAAAGTAGAGATTTCAATGAATAAAGGGCACCCCAAGTTTTTGAAAAAAGCTGATATTTTGACGGGTGACTTTTCGATTGAAAATTAGGTTATTTTTTTGGTATTAATTCAAAATAAGGCGAAAAAATAAATATTTTCAATCAAATAAATTACAGTGTATTTGAGACATAATAATGTAAGTTTTCACCAAATTTCGTAGAAAAAAAATAAATTTTGAAGTAGATAGAAATAAAAGACCAAAAACTTGGTTTTTTGAATTTTTCACCTAAATTTTGAGGTTATGTGAAAAAATTGTGAATACAAAAGTTGTAGAACTTTTAATAACCTACAACTTTGCCATTGAACTTTTTTCTATAGGACTTGTAGTTTTGTCGGAAATCGAGAGAAACCATTTTTTTCTCTTAAAAGCTCCCCCCTCCCGCTTCCCGAACTCGGATTGACCGTAATTTATTTTTCCTTAAATTTTTATCATATTCCCCTCCTTTTCTAATGGGTTTCATCCGACTGCGATTTTTTTTTGTTTCAAAAATTATCTACTCTAGTCTAATAGGTATAGGAAAAAGAATAAAAAAAAAACAATAATTAGATACTTGATTACTTCATACATGTGCCAGAGAAAAATTATTGCAGCCTGGGATGCATTCGGATTAACTCTTTTCATTCTTTAACTGGTGTCGACCACGAAATCGTTTCCTTTCACTTTAGTTATGATAGTTCTACCACTATCATCTTGTTGCCTGTGGGCTGTAGTTTCTACAGTAAATTTTCGTGGATTCCTTTTGGAACACTCGCTGTCAACCATGCATGGTGATTGGCGGTTGATGGTGCCACACGGTCCATCAATCATATTCGTGATTACAACATAATGTCGGTCTGGATCGATTGAATACATCCATCATTGAATAATCCGAAAGATGTGTTGCTTTAATGTAACTCATTGCTTGAAAACACGTGTGGTAATGTCGAGCCGATCACTTGATAATTGTCCGGGACGCAGCAGTAGAATAATTTCCATCCATTTTGGATTTCATGTAAATGTAATGAATAGATCCAGGCCGACCATAATGACGAACATAATATGTCATTGCATCTTGCGCATATTCATGCGTATGACTTGGGCTACCTGTGTATGTCGCCGGTAAAATAGCACCTAAGCACCTAAATAGCCCAATATTTTCTGCATCTTCTTCTCTGTGCTAATTGCATCGCGTAAATGGATGTAATCTTCAAAACGCAATTTAGCTTGGTTCAATCGAATGAGCCAGGGCCTCCGTTTCAATTTTAACGTTATAATATTATTTCAACGCAATATTGTTGAAGCAGTCGACGAAATCGCGACAAATAGTTGTCAGAATTTTTACATTTTTAGAGATTTTTTTTTTAAATAATTAATCGAACTATCCTTCTTGGTTAGTTTCCTCACCGAAAATACCTTATCAATTTCTGAAAGCACGCGTAAACACAAATATTTGAGGAATTTTTATGTATCTGCTTTAATTGCACTTTTCAATAATTGATTTAAAAAAAAATACAGACAATAGTTTATTCACCCTTTTTACTTTTTAATTATTTTACACAAAATACATTTTTGAACGCATGAATGTCAAACAATATTTTGACCGTATTCAACCGTATTTGACAGGATTGACAACTAATGATTGACATGTACGAAAATCAAAATTATTTTTATATATAGTGGCCCGCCCCGGCTTCGGCCGTGGTACATATTTCGCAATAAAAGGTAGCTTATGTCCTTTCTCGGGTATCAAAATATCTCCATACCAAATTTCATGCAAATTGGTTCAGTAGTTTAGGCGTGATTGAGTAACAGACAGACAGACAGACAGAGTTACTTTCGCATTTATAATATTAGTATGGATTGCACATTTGTTCTTAGCAGTAACTCGAAAAGATTGTAAATAAAGGAATTCAGAGAAATTCCCAAATACCTACCAGATGTTTAGTTAAGATAGTTTAGAGAATAATTTGTATAATTATTGTCATTGTTAGATTTAAGTTTCTCTATTTTAATGCTTTATTGCATCTTTGTTCTTAACAGATGTTTAGTTAAGATAGTTTAAAAAGAAGTTTTAGAAAATAATTTGTATGCGTGGGAACGTAAGCATAGATTGCGGGGTGAGAAACCCGAAATACTCGAACAGTTGTATAATAATTTTGACTTTTGAGTGTTGTACATGTCGCTTTCGTTCGCTTTCCGAATTCCGTACCGTTCAGTTTCGTGGAAGCGTTCACCGTGTGTGTTTGTGAAATGATTTTGGACCACTGAAAACGGGCCACCCTGTATATTTGTTGAAACGGTAAGTTGTTTTCGTAGTTTTTGTTTTTTTGTCACTCGCTTTTATTAATTAATCTTAATAGGGATAAATCTTGATAAGTCCTTAAAACTAAGTTCAACATATTGGCTATGTTTTGTTTCCCACATTTTAAATATCTTAATCGTTTATCTTCTATCTTATCGTTAATAATACCAAATCTTTTTTATTTTTTACTTTTCCGTTTTTGAAGTCGGGTTGTTTTTAATGTCTTCAAAATACAATTCATTCATAAATACAAATTTTGGTTCATTAGTTCTATTCAAATTATTTTTGAGATTACATACACGGGTATCTTTGCGTACCTATTAAAAGTTTATAGGTACCTGGTTAATTTTGAAATATTCTTAATTATTTATTAAGGTTTAGTAGGTAGGTACCTATCTAATGGTTATAAATTTACTTTTTAAGTTTTACATACAATTTAACAGTTATAACTTTTCTATGTATAAATGAGTAGGTAATGACCCGCTATTTTTCCTAAAAATATAAAGTATTTCGGTAGGTATAAATTATAAAAATATAACTAGTGGTGTCCTTTCGAAAATGGCGGCATTCCGTTCGGAATCTACCTACTTGTGCAAATTATTTGCATCTTCCTTTCCCAAAAATATTATGTCGATATTTTATCACTTCACTACATAGTATAAAACAAAGTCGCTTTCCCTGTCCCTATGTCCCTATGTCCCTATGTCCCTATGTCCCTTTGTACGCTTAAATCTTTGAAACTACGCAACGGATTTTGATGCGGTTTTTTTTAATAGATAGAGTTTTTCAAGAGGAAGTTTATATGTATAATAACATCCATTAAATAGTGGAGAAGTACTGTTATTTTTGAGGTTTCTAATGTGATGTCGTAAAAAATTACATTTTTTCCGCTTACATTGCAAACGCAGGCTGAACCCTACGAGTTTTATCAAAATAATGTAGGTACTAAGTATTATACACATTGAAAAGGTCTACAGAAAAGTCCGCGATGGTATATGTCTATCTCTTATGGATAACCCACAATAACTTTTTTTTGTCATTTACTTTTTACGACAAATAATGGCTAATTTTCGATGCGATTTTAACCAATACAGCATTAATCCTTAACCAATTAAATACCTTCAATACATTGTTCATTTAATATAGATCTATATGGCCCTTTACACCGTATGATTTAACTGTAGTGTCCGACCGAAACTGGTTTCCAGGCCGAAACCGAAACCGAAACCGAATGTTCGGCCGTGGCTTCAGTTTCGGCCGAAACCGAAACCGAAACCGAAACTCACGTGGTCTAGTATGAAATTTCTAAAAATACTGAACTTTGGTGCATTTTATTTATTATTTTGACTTAATTAGGGCATGAGAGGAAAACACAGTATATTAAATTTGTTGTTATCATTTATTTAATATAAAATAAAAAAATAATATTTTTAAAATATTAATAATAACAAATTTAATTTTTATTATTTTTCCAAATTAAGTTCTCGGTAAAATCAGTCATCTAAATCAAATCAGTAATTGTTACTGTTACTTTAAATACTAAGTTTTGGTATTTTGAGATCTTTCTCTATATTAAAGAGTCTTTAATACTTTGGATTGGTATTTGTACTTAGAAGAATTATTATAAGTCTCTTTTAGGTACCTCTTATATAAAAATAATAATTATTAATTACAATTACACCCAGTTCCAATCTCAACATAGATAATCAAAAATTCTTTCCACCAGCGTGGGTCAACCAACGCTTTGACAGCGTCCGTCAAAGCGTTGCCGAGGAAAACGAAGTTAGGCGAGCGTGAACGTGTGTGAACTAAGTTCACTGAACTTGCGAAATAAGTTTCGGTTTCGGCAAAAGTTTCGGCCGATTTTGGCCGAAACCGAAACTGCGGCCGAAACTAGATTTTTGGCCGAAACTCGGCCGAAACCGAAACCGAAACCGAAAGTTCGGTCGGACACTAGATTTAAGTGAATATTTTCGAAGATATTACGGATTTAGAAATTGCGGGACGTAGCGTTTGCGGTGGTACCGGCCGGCCGCCCGTCTATCTATTTTATACCCGTGCGAAGCCGGAGCGGGTCGCTAGTTACCTATAATAAATCTATATCATCATAACGACACGAAATTAAAATAGTTTTAGAGCTTTCCTATATTTTGTGCTTTTAAAGTAAATTAGGTACCTAGGTACATAATATCTAGCTCTGACTAATAAAATGTGTGAGATAGGTAATATGCAGATAAGATACCTATACCTAGATGCTAAAACGAAATATAAACTGGGAACTTAGACTGGGAATAAATTCTGTTCATTGTTTTTCCATTATAAAAGCACTTTATTAATTTAAAGCACCTTCACCTTCCACCTATGGCTTTAGAGAAACACGATTCGCAAATATTACCATACATTTTTTACATATCTTCACTACATAGTATAAAACAAAGTCGCTTTCCCTGTCCCTATGTCCCTATTTCCCTATGTCCCTATGTCCCTTTGTACGCTTAAATCTTTGAAACTACGCAACGGATTTTGATGCGGTTTTTTTTAATAGATAGAGTGATTCAAGAGGAAGGTTTATATGTATAACTAGCTTCCGCCCGCGACTCCGTCCGCGGCCGCGCGGATGTCGGTCTTCGCGTGGATGGTTTATTTCTCTATTTTGAGTAACTCTGACAATAACATCTTATAAATATCTATTGGACTCCAATCCAATACGGCTAGGCCTATAATAATACCCAACGTGTGTTCGCTGTTCTACAGAACAACGTCTATGGATAAAACTGAAAAATTAAGATTATTTTTTTTCTTCGTATTTTTTCAGGATAAAAAGTATCCTATTTTACGCCCAGGATAATAAGGTATAATTATACCAAGTATCATCGAAATCGAACCGTTAGTTTTCACGTGATGTCTTCACATACAGACAGACAGACAGACAGACAGACAGACAAAAATTTTTTTAATCACATATTTGGGTTTGGTATCGATCCAGTAACACCAGGGGGTGTTATTTTTTCAATATTTTCAATGTACAGAATTGACCCTTCTACAGATTTATTATATGTAAGTATAGATAATATCCATTAAATAGTGGAGAAGTACTGTTATTTTTTAGGTTTCTAATGTGATGTCGTAAAAAATTAAATTTTGTTCCGCTTACATTGCAAACGCAGGCTAAACCCTACGAGTTTTATCAAAATAATGTACTAAGTATTATACACATTGAAAAGGTCTACAGAAAAGTCCGCGATGGTATATGTCTATCTCTTATGGATAACCCACAATAACTTTTTTTTGTCATTTACTTTTTACGACAAATAATAGCTAATTTTCGAAGCGATTTTAACCAATACAGCATTAATCCTTAACCAATTAAATACCTTGAATACATTGTTTATTCAATATAGATCTATATGGCCCTTTACACCGTATGATTTAAGTGAATATTTTCGAAGATACTTATTACAAACTAGCTTCCGCCCGCGACTCCGTCCGCGCGGATGTCGGTCTTCGCGTGGATGGTTTATTTCTCCATTTTGAGTAACTCTGACAATGACATCTTATAAATATCTATTGGACCCAAATACGGCTAGGCCTATAATAATACGCAACGTGTGTTCGCGGTTCTACAGAACAACGTCTATGGATAAAACTGAAAAATTAAGATTAATTTTTTTTTACGTATTTTTCCAGGATAAAAAGTATCCTATTTTACGCCCAGGATAATAAGGTATAATTATACCAAGTTTCATCGAAATCGAACCGTTAGTTTTTACGTGATGCCTGAACATACAGACAGACAGACAGACAGACAGACAGACAGACAGACAGACAAAAATTTTTTTAATCACATATTTGGGTTTGGTATCGATCCAGTAACACCCGCTATTTATTTTTTCAATATTTTCAATGTACAGAATTGACCCTTCTACAGATTTATTATATGTATAGATTTGATAATTGAATGATTATTAATACTTTTATCCAATTGATTATTATTAGAATAAATAATTAACTTCATCAATTGATTTACTTTTAAATTATAATTTTACAGGTAAATTATGAGAGCTTTCATAATTATATTTGCATATATTTATCTACAACGCACCCATTTTACAATTCAAGTCTAAAATGAAACTAGAGTCGCATTTATTTTTGAACATACTGTAAGTGAAATTGCATAAGTGTGAGTACAGCTGTGAACATGCCAGCTTTCCTTAATTGACCGATAGGAGCGTCCAAGCGAACTAAATTTTCGCCATTCTAACAGAGTATACAAGTATAGTTATTAATTATTATTACGTTATAATATAATTTATGAGTATAGATTATTACCTACATCGCAGTCGTTGACAAACATTGATCATAAACGTCTCGATTTCGATTCCTACTTAGTACTTGTTTTTCGCGAGTTCTTACAGGCGGAACCGCGCACAGCACATTAGGTTTAAATAAATAACTCGATGCATTACAGTAAGTAAATAAACGGAGCTCTTAATCGCGTACTGATCGCGACTATAAATTTGCTGAAATCCCGTAAACAATCCCCTTGTAATTAGTCCACTGTCACGCAATGCCTATCAAATTTTCGAGGATTTACTTCCTATGTTGCTAATTATTTTGCTGTTCAATTAACGCACTTACAGTGTATAATATCATTTGATAGTCAACATGTTCATAGCATGTTTATATTTATAGTTATAAATAAAAACAGATCACTTGTATAATATCGAAGGATATTTTTAACAAAGTAAATTTTGAAATATCTGCATATTTGTAACATCGTTAGTACGAAAGGAATGTACATATTTGAGATAGTGTTTAACATGATTTCAATACATAATAATATTATGACAAAATAACTGATTGTATCGCAAAGATATAAAGCCCTTATTAATCTATACTAATATTATAAAGCTGAAGAGTTTGTTTATTTGTTTGAACGCGCTAATCTCAGGAACTACTGGTCCGATTTTAAAAATTCTTTCAGTGTTAGATAGCTCATTTATCGAGGAAGGTTATAGGTTATATATCATCACCTTTAGACCAACGGGATCAGAGCAATGCGGATGAAACCACGGGGCACAGCTAGTTTAACGAATAAAATAAAAAGCTTAATATTTTAGATAGTTGATCCTTTTTGCAATCAATCAATGGTCACATAAAATAATGTCCATACACAGTTATACTATTGTACTTTTCTCGCTACGAATAATTTGTATTACAATGTATTAGAACAACAATTTAAGCAGTTGGTATGTAAATTAAACAATATCTTCTGGTATCTAGCTAAAACTATTAACACATAAGATCCCTTGGGCAACCTGGACGTATTCCACATAATTGGTTACAAATAGGTCAACGACTCACTTAGCCTATCTAGACAGTATTCAAGAATAGGTTTGGTCCCAACACTTAGTAAATTTTGATAGAAATGCATGTGGTATATTATGTCCATTAAATTCTAATTATCATAACCAGTTACCTTGATACACCTTACTACCTACATACACCTTACCTTGTATTACAGTCGTTTTGGAGTGAAAATATATAAAAAGATAGTGAAAATGCAACAAGCGCACAAACATGTATGTACGCATACATTTCAGACTTATAAAATACTAACTGTTGCCCGCAGCTTCACCTGCTTGGAAAATAGAAATTTAAATGGTTCAAACTTTCATTCCCTATTTTAGCTCCTTGAATCGATAAATCCTTTCTTTGCGGATGCCTACGTACCAACATCTGCCTGCATATTAAATTTCAGATTGATCTAAAGACTATTTGCATAAGTAAATATTTAAGTTTAAATGTTTAATTATTTTAAGAAGGTTGAATTCTATTATCTCTGCTATCTTCCATTAACTTGTAATTTACTAATTTGTAAGCACAAGGACTATCAGTAGCTTTCTTGCTATAAAATTAAATGAAATTCCATCATCATTTAGCTAAAATCAGTTCATTACAATAGATAAGTGTTACTTAATCACAAGACAAAGTAAAATTAACACGCTGTAAGTTTGGTGCAGTGTGCAGTGTCTCAAACTATTACGTGAGAGGACTCCCAGAAATTTTCGATTTGTTTTGCATTTTTAGTTACTCGCTCTCGATATTATTATAAAAAACATGTTACCTACAGGTATGTAATTAGATATGATAGGTAGGTAAGGTAATAATTTTTAGTTTCAAACCTGAATCAGTTTTTTGATATAGACGGTTATCAGACCTTTTTGTAAAGATCCACACAACTTAATGTCGCATTTGTCTTTAAACATTCATGAAGACGTGAAAAAATTGAGTACCCTTTGGCACAAAATCCCGGGATACCAGACTGTGTGCCAATTGGGTTATTGCTCTTGTAGATAGAACTTTAATGTGTACATTTTTGAATAAACCACACATGAATTATGTTTACTAAGAAAAAAATTATTAAACTAAGTTAAATTGAAAATCTGTTTTTTTTTTTAAGTTATTTTGGTGCTTCAAGACTCAGGATCGTCTATACTCGATTAACCCGTAGATAATAAATAGTATTGAAGAAATATAATTACAATTATTTGTTTATTTATTTCTACTCTGTTCTAAACAATATATCGTAATAAGGAAATGACGTCATTATCATTAACTGGAACAAATAAACATAATATATTTCTAATCATAATTGGAAACAATGATCACATAATATTATATTTTGAAGATATAAATTAACATAACGAATCGATTGGTTGTCGTAGTTTACTATTTATACAATTACACCGAAGTTATTTATAATTGTTATTTCAAACGCTTTTTTATAGTAATATAACTCATTGTTCCAGTTTATTTATAACTAATATTGTAACTTCATCCAATTTTATAATTATAGCTCAAATTCAATTCATCTTCAATTAAATTTTCTAAAATGAATACAGAAACACTTTAATTAAATTAGTTTTGCCAGTATTGCTTTTATTTTATTAAGTTATAAGAGTATATTGTTAGTGATATTGATATTTAATTATTCTATTTATTAAATTATAAAACGTAAAGATGTACTTGTATTAAGTATTAACACAACTAATCACTTCCCAATTAACCATAACAATATTTTTGTCTCAAATGCGTTAATAATTAGTAAATTAGTATTGAATTATACTACCTACTATTGTTCTAACAATATCATACTTGCAGGTTCGTTGTATTGTCTGTCATTTAGTATTCTGCTGCTCAGAGTGTCGTAGGAAACACGAACAGAACACCCATTCTCTCACCTACGAGTGTCCCATCTGCAGAGGCAGCAGCTACCTTTGCGAACCCAAATATCTCAACCAAGACTTCATTGACCACCTCACCACAGAGCACCTTCCTCTACGCTGCAAGAAGTGTAACAAAATATTCGCCAAAATGGAAGACCTGGTCGATATAGAAAAGTGCACAAGTATATCTGAACTGATCGAAACAGAAGTAAAGAAAGAAGTCAATGTGGAAGAAAGATTCGATTCTATATATGAAAAAATTTATAATGAAGGTGATAATTTTGAAGCTATACTATCTGTTAATAAATCTAGTAAAACTGCTATAATAACGCCTATTATTAGGAAGAAATATTTAGTAGATTATGAATCTAGTGATGATGCTGATTCAGATGAGAGTCCAAAGGTCAATGTGGTGACTCCTCATCCTAAAATGTATCCAAAAACACCACGGCATAAGAGACAGAGAGCAGCTACACCACATGCCAAGAAATTAATGGGTTTGATAAGGCAAAATGGTATTGAAGAGTATGAAGAAACGATGGAAGATATTATTTATGATCAATCACTAAATCCCAAAACGCCAACACCGTCTAGAAACGACAATCACGAACGTAAGTAGCATTCAGTCATTTTAAATTCTAACAACAAGAGATCATTAATTTATTTATATCATGTTTATTTTTGTTGCATCTGGAAAAAAGGTAATGAAATGAACATTTTAAACAATACATCATAGCCTGGTGTCTATAAAAATAGACGCATAGTTTAAGTGTAATTTTGACTAGAATTTAAGAACTTATTTTGAACTGTTGTCAAAAGAATTTGCATTATTTAACTTTTTGTCTTTGAGAATACATTTAAAAATAGCACTCATATTATTTATTAATAGCTGAACGTAGTAACTTGTTGAATTCCAGACGTCGAACAAGACATGACAACACCTACATCCCATCTCCCACATGTTCTGAAAGTGCCGCAAATCGTTAGTACCAGTACACCCACCAACCCCACCAACGGTGGTTGGACCATCTTCCCTAACCCTGGTAACGATTCGCCATTGTCAGAAATTGAAATTGGAGAGAGTCCAGCGCAAAGCACTAATAATGAGGTAGTGTATTTCATTTTTAGTGAGGTTATAAATTATAATGTAGGTACCTTCATAAGATTTTTTATTATCAGTAGCTGGAGATCTAAAGCCAACCGTTTCTTTATTCCGCGATTTAGGTACCATTTGAACATAACCGTAAATAATATTATTATAACGAGATTTTGTTTTCCGTAAATCCAATAATAGGTATTCGACACTTCTGACATAATTATTTAGCAGACTACTATCCATATACGTCTAAAACCTACTACATTCCACGTCATATACTTTGCCTATTCCTACCTCTTACCATGATGTTTTAAAGCAGTATTATTTCCACTTTGGAAAAATAACAGCGCTATAATATATGTCATCTAGTGCCATCACTTTCCCACACTGTCAATAATACTGCTTTGAAATCATGCTTATCCCCTGGACTTAATTTAGACTTCAATTTCTAGATTAAGGTAACGAACTAAATACTCAATGGAAATTCACTGATACATACATGGTCAATTAACAATCTAGTGTCGTCAAAAGCGCTTGGTTGGTCTTAGCACTTAATTATTAATACTAAACTATCGCATATAGTTCTATAACATTAAGAATTATTCAGTCGTTAGATTCGCTTCATGGGAACAATGCGTATAATTGCTCATCTCTGCTGTTTCAACTATATTATTTAGCGCTGTGTGTTGATAATCAAGATACGTTGTCCTCATTGAAACATTTAAAGCTAATTCTATGAAATTTTGGTCTGAATTGAACTCATAAATCGTTAATTATTTCAGTTAGATATCTTTGCTCACTTACGAATAGAAAAAGTTTATCAATAGTCGATTAATAAAATGCAAACGTAGATTATTTATAACAATTTTATAGCACATTTTTGATCTTAAATATTTGTTTTATTTAAACTGATAAACGTACAGCAGTGTTTTGAATTCAGTACAGTATACTTAAATTCAAATAAATATTGAAATACATCGTCTGATAAAACCGTACATTTATAAACGCAATTCAATTTTTCCACAAAGCAGTTATTTCACGGACCGATCCATTAGAACTGAATCTCATATTTTCATACCATTTGTGTGATTCAAATAATATATCTAGTAAACTGTAGACTGTAAGAATGGACTCATTTATGTCTGTCTCGATAGTGTAGATATATCCTTTCTTTTATTCAATGGTAAATAACCGTGAAATTGTATCTGATCGGGAACTTTAGGATCGAATTCTGAGCACGTCTCATATATTAGTGTTAAATGGGAATCTCGGAACTTTATGAGTTTTTTGTCCAGACGGAATAAAGGCACGGGTGTGGAATGAATAGTGGTTGATGCATTATTTAATGAGGTATTTGACTCGTGAATCGAAGTAGTATATTGTGAAAGGAATTGATTGTGTTTGACTTAGGAACTTTCACATAGTTTACTCGTCTAAATCATTGATTTATAATCATACGATTAATAATAATATAAAATACGTATAAACGTGTTTTTTTTTTTTCGAAAATTAGGGCAAACGAGTTTATATTTAATACTTTATATTTATAGATAATTATTGATATTAGGTATTTTTATTGTTGTTAAATATAATTTGTTTTTTTATGTAACAGTATATATTATAACTTTAATTAAATAGGAGATTTAACAACTGTTCCTAACCAACATAATGTACAACAAAACTTTATATATTTCAGCCATCGAAATCGGAACAAATCCCAAAACTAAAAGGTATCATAACTGGCAGCAGGCTTAAACTTGGCAGTCAGGACAGTTCGGAGAAGCAAGTCACTTTCCAGGATTCTGAACCGTCTGTTAAGAGCAAAAGGGTTAAATTTGCAAATGACACTATTTTCAGTCGAGAGAATCAAATACAAAGAGGTATGGTAAAGGTATTTTATTATTTACATGCTGACCAACAACTTTGTCGGCTTGCAAAAGAAATATTTTTAAATATTGATGCTTCGCTCATATTAGTCGTAACATGGTCCTATATAGGTCTATAGTATTTATCCATAAATGTACAAAGCAAAAATTTTCTTTCAATTCGAACTAGTAGTTCCTGAGATTAGCACGTTCCACCAAACAAACTCTTCAGCTTTTTAATATTAGTAAGTAGCGATAAGAAATATGCTTATCGATAATATGAAATTATATGTTAGTCGATAATATAGATGACGATAATAAGAATATTTCGAGAGCTCAAAGAAGAATATAAAGAGAAATCATGGTATTGAATCTTCAATTCAACAATGTTGATCTGTTCAAAGAAACCAGATAACCTATATGTCCGTCAATTAGAGAAATGCATGTTCAAACAGAGATAAACGGCCTCGAAGGTTCTCTGCTTTTATTTCTAAAAATATCTCTAAAAATACTGTCTATAAAAGTAAACGAATATAAGCTTAAGAAGTCTTCCAGTATTCTTAAACAAGTCTACATAACAAAATGTCTATTTTATCATCTCTCAAGCTTCATAAAAGTTTAAAACCCGTCGTATTATTTAATTAAACGTTAAGATGTAAGAACATTGTATATTATTGGCAGTAACTCCGAATTACACCTGTACCATTACCTACATTGTATCCTGAACTCATAAACAGAGGTAACATAAGTCAGCTGGTCTTGGCCATAGATTTGATTTAATCTAGATAACGCTTTGAGTAGAATAGGGGGACTTGGTACAATTTGAACAAGACATTACGATTCTTGTTAATTTTACTATAGTTGATATTTCCTGTAATTGTAGTCGAAGACCATGTATGGAAATGACTATTTGTAGGAAATTTTGGTTACTTGGTCAAGTTTATTTTTATTTTCGAGTTGTATTTGCAACCATGATATTTTCTCAAATTATTATAGAGGATACAAAATCATCGGTGATAAAAGTTCACGACAATAGTGACGTATTTTATAACATTTTTCCAGACTATTTTAAAATTTTCATGATTTATGTCTTGCTTTATCTAGATAATTCTAAATCTGTGTCCTTGATCATAAAACTCGAACATCATCGTTCATAAAGAAAGGGAATAAACTTTATAGCTCCGAAACAATGCTGGACCAGCAGAATTGCATCAATTACTTAGTAATAATGTAAATAAAGACGTCTTGTCATTGCTCAGTATCTTTCATCTGGGACATAGACGTATAATCGTGTTTTACTACCTATATCATATGCATTTTGTGGTTATGTTTAGTTTATATGTATACTATTATTATTTATTAATACCGGTATATGTAGTGCCCTTTAAATAAATCATTTTTAATAAATTATACAAACATCATACGTAAATAATTAGAAATTTAGAAATGCATAAATACATAGTACTAAATCATGTTCACGTAGTTAAGAGGAAATTTATTACGGTCTAAAGATATAAGCTTATAAGCTGCTAAAATTAATAAATTTTCACTATCCTTCACGTTTCAGTATACAGAAAGCCAAAACGAATGCTAACACCTGGACCACAGAGACCAAAATACACCAGCAACCCGCGCTTCCAGGCGCTCATTAACCGATTCGAGAATAGAGTAGCAACTGTCCCGCAAACGCCAGTCAATATCCCTGACAAAGGTCTAGCCACCCCCTCAGTGGAGCACAACGTTCTAGCCAGAGCTATAAGCTTCAAAGAAAGCCCCGGATTGGAAAACACGAGAGACACGAATGAATTATTCAGCACGTGCGTGGACACGAACGAACCAGTAAATAATGCAATAACAACGCTCACTACAAACATCGTCGGATCCCTGCAAACCTGCCTCACGTCGCTTCTCAAAACAAATGACGAAGAAACAGAGATACAATTCAAATTCGTGATCACCAAGAAAAAGGTCAGCGTGAAAAGGATGGCAGATAATGGAGACGAGGATCTCAGCGAGATAGACAGGGACGAAACTAGTGAAAAGGAAAATATTTGGTCGACTGTAACTAAGGCTGTGAAGAAGGTGTTTTGGGGCGAGAAAGGTAAACATTATTTACATGATATTGTAGTTCACATTTTCTCAGTTTAGTACACGCCTAATATTCCGAGTGAATATACAAAGTAAAGGGACCAATTGAATTTTGTAAACAAGATTCAGATTATCGCAAACAAGGGTATGTCTAGCATTCCCACTACAATAGACTTTATACTTTACCATGTTTGCCAAAAATCTTATGAGATAATTTTTTATCATCATTCATTTTAAGATTCATTTTTCTATTAGCTAATGCGATTAATATCTCAACTCCGGCTTTTAATAAAAATAGCTGATGCTTTCAATTCAATCAAATCAATCTAGAAATAAAGTAAACATTAAAAATCACTTATCCAATACTCTGAAATCTTCCAAAGTAGCCAATAATAATCCTCTCTTTTAAATTCGAATTTAATATAATAAGTAATCTGTAGCGAAGCACAATTATAAAACACAAGCGCTAAGCTTTTTCCTAAAGCTCGGAAAATGCAATATCAGCGCTTCGTTCAGGAATTTTGTATAACGAGTTTTCAAGAATCGTCTTTTTCATATGTATACTGTATAGATTAATAATTCCTTGATGGGATACATATTGGCTGATGTAATATGTTTTAATTTTATTCAAAAGCAAAACCCTTTTGCAATTTTTCAGTAAAGCTGCTAATTAAAAGTTATTTAAAATTATAGCTATATATTTAATTTAAACTTAAAGAAAATTTACATTTTACTATAATATTTCACAAATTCGCAATTATCCATAATACCATATCAGTAATAGATATGATAATAAATAATATGCTCTTTCGCTTTTGATAATGTTCTCACACCTCAATTTTCATTTACCTACATTCTTCCTCACGCACTTTCATTTAAATAGCAGTAAAGAATCTAAGCATCAGGCAAGAAATAATTCTAAGCTAGTAAATGTTTAAAGCTATAGCACAGCTTTATAAAGCTCACATAAAAGCATAATATGCTATAACGAGTTAAACACGTAGAACGTTAAAATAACAATAAACTGTTATAGATAAACATTACTTGGATCATGTTTATAGCATGTCAGCAATACGTTTAGCAAATATATTTTACTAGCTATTCCCCGCGGTTTCACCCGTATTGCTCCGCTCCTGTTGGTCTTAGCGTAATGATATATAGCCTTCCTCGATGAATGGGCTATCTAACAACGAAATAATTTTACAAATCGGACGAGTAGTTCCTGAGATTAGGGGCATTCAAACAAAGAAACAAACTCTTCAGCTTTATAATATTAGTATAGATTAACCAACTTAAAAAAATAAATGTTTATTCGACTATCAAACTTGCTGATCTGTTTATTAGTTAGTATATTTTTATCACTTTCACACATTTTTATATAAAATATTTATAATTGAATACCTAACCAAAAAATACGATTTAATGCCATGATTATCATTTTTGATATGGTATTAGAATAGTCGAGTTTTACATAATATCTAGATACTTATTTAAACATATTATTATAATTTATCACAAAAGAACGAACATTTGTTGTGTTTTCTTTTTCTTTTTAGAAGCTCATTAAAATTAAACTTCTCTTGTAGGATGTGGGCGATAATAATCAACTTTTACTTCTAAGTCTTAATTAGTTATGTTTAAATTTCTATGTTATTTTTTAAAATATTTCAGAATCGCCATACAGACCTCACTCCAACGATTCCACATCCTCATCAGCCTCCAAACGCAAGTACGACGACCTTTCCGACGCTGAAAGTCCCTTGAACCACAAGCGTCATAGATACGAAGGAAGGATCAGAGGCCGGCCCCCCCTACAGCGCACCAAAAAGTGGGGGGTAACCGGCCTAAAAACCGCACACTCCGCGGAAAACCAGTCTTTGGTGAAACAGTTAGAAGACGTCAATCAGAGTTTTTAATTTGGATTTTATGATAAATAAATAAATTATGTTAATTATTATTGTTGTTTTATATTATTTTGCTAATTTAATTATTGTGGTGTTTTAATGGTTGAATTCTGTTGGTTATTTCTTGTGTGGAATTCTTTATTGAGAGAAGTGTATATGTACGTGTCAAAATATAAATTATTATAATTCCTAGAATAATAACTTTAATAATATGTTGAATAAAATAATTAAAATAAAGTGTAGCGAATTTCCCTTTATAAATAACTACTACATAATTTTGAAATAAAAGTATGCTGTATCGAATGTAATTTTAATAGCTATTAACAATGCTCCATAACAAAACATTGATAATACCGTTCAGAGTAGGATTTATAAATTTAATATACGGAAACATAATAAACATGTTTTCCCATTCTCTTTAATGTTAAATTTATTTGTTTGGCGCAATTTTCACCTAAATATTATAGTATTTTTATTCAAATTCTATGTTTTATTTCAATCACTTCATTCATCATTTTAGCACATTAAAGAAGCCTCTACAATAGTAACTAAACATAACGTTCCTCATTGTATTTGTTAATCTAAATATTAGCAGTTTTGAAGTAATTAGGTCAAACTCAAAACTCATCATCTCGCAGGATTCGTGACCCCATTGAAGGAGAATGTTATAATATAACATATTATGTTATCTTGATTTAACCGTCCTGGTACATTGGTTAAGGCGTGACAACCTAGCAGTCGTGAGTTCAAGTAGGTAAGGTAAGTGTAAGGTAATAATATTTGTAATAAAAAAAGACGGGTTGCAATGGGGGAGTGCCGGCAGAAGTGAAAACTTGATTATTAACGTTGAGCATGTTTGATATTTTGGAATGGTATCCGTCTTACGCTTTTTCGATCAGGTCACGTGTCCTGACGCGAGTTTAAGATTTTATACCCATTACAGAAAAAGTGCTCAACGCCGCTAAAGAAGTTTTCACTTCAAAAATTGTATCTTTAGGGCAAGGTAAGTGGTAATAGTATCTTTGTAGAGGATTTTTTTTTGTAAGATTTTAATTAAAAAAATTGCATATGATATTCCGAATTTTAAGAAAAGTTAAAATACTAATAAATTATGGAACTTAACAAAAATAATGTTATATATTATATAATACTACATATACAGCTTAAAAAGACATCCAATTGCATCCAAATTCAGTGCTGCACCGAACGTTTTCACTTAAATATTTCAACTTTTAAAACCCACTCTGGCTTCTTCAAACAATGTTTGCGTCAAGTAAAATTGACCCTGATCAATTTGCATCCCAAATACGTTTTAGAGCAAGCGATTTTAAATTCTACAACCTACAACATACGACACTATTTGGAGTAAAGGAAAATCGCTTCAGTAACATGTATGTAAACATATTGAGATTAAGAAGTTCTTAAGTTAAATCGAATGCTGGGAACATCGTATGCAGAATTATGCAGTATATTTTACTTCAAATACAAATCTGGTTATTACTAAATTAATGTTTGGCGATAGTGCGAATTGATTACTTTTTAATAAATATATTTTACAAGTGAATTATATAAATAATCTGTGGCAATATAAATCTGTGATATTCTTCATGAAAGATTTGCCGTTGTACGTTCATGATTTTCGCCTGAATAAATCTGTATCGTAAATAAGTAATGTTATATTAGTACTGATAAACTAGTTAACTATAATTTGGTTTAACATTATTATTCAGGTAAAAAAGAAAAATATAGGAGATGAATAGAAACAGATAGTGTCAATTTAGCTTTCATTGTTATAATTTTGTCTGTACTTAGTATTTTCAACAAAATCCCGATTATAATAGGGGTTATCCAATATTTGTTCAGTACCTAACATTTTTTTTAAGCTATTGCATAGCTTCTATCGCGGGCCTTGAGCGCGGGGACCGAATCCAGAAATTGCGTAACGAAAAACCTCACGCTCCCCACTCCGACGAGCGCGGAGGTGTGGCTTGAAGGCATAGCATGCAATAGCTTTACCGCGGCAGTCCCCGAGAGCCAAACGCCTTTTTTTTTATTTTTCTAGTCATTGATTCTAGTTTCTAGCCTTTTAAGCATTTTAAATGCTTGTTTAGAACATCTCGGTTTTCCTTAGAGATAACAATAATTATGATATATATATTATTATGATATTTTACTAACTTATCAGTAACATATTATGTTATCTTTATAAACTAAACGTTTTTTGATAAACAATTCATATTTACATTAGAGACATATTATAATATACTCTAAATACAGTGGAATGAACGAACTTCATTGATTACATTTATATTTATAAATGTGGGTAGTCGGAAATGTTCAAACGAAACTATTAATTATCTTATCATTATCTCATTAATTATGTGTGGTTATTTATATTATTACGATTAATGGAGTGTTTGTGATGTTATATTTTATTTTGATGAAGTTAAGTGAAGTTTCTGTCATTTCTGTAAGTATTGATTGTGGATTTTAATGTTTTGTTCACCTCAAGGTATTTATTTATACAAACAATTATACTATACTAAAATTATTTATGAATTTCAGTGTGTTGATTCTGACAAACAAACAAATTCAACCTTTTCAATACATTACTATGCTTACTCTAAAGTAATCTATCAACAAATCGAGACTTTCAAAGCGTGGTTTAAATTGGTCCAAACTCTTTAGAACCTCAAATCACAATAACCAAAGTCTTTCCAAACGCTTTGTGAAGAAACGGGGATTATGTTTGATCTTCCTGATTGTAACACGTGTCCCCACATAAAATTTCCTAATGAATTATCCTGGAATTCAAACGGAAATCGACTATTGTCGTTTGTATTAAGGACCATTTTCGAGTGCCCGTCAAATTAATAGCTAGAACCGTGATATAGAATTGAAAGCAGAATTTACGCGATTCTTCGGTCATATGTGTTGCTTTTTATGCAAATGCATGAGTTCTTATATCCCTCATTTGTTTTAATTCTTTACTTCTGCTTGGGCAACTGTATTGCTTTATTTTTCACTAGCAATGCCCTGCGGTTTCACCCGCATAGATAGCGATATCGTTACAGTGAAAAGTCTACTATAGGTCGGACTATAGGTTTTATTTTTAATCACATGAAAATCACCTTTACCCCGTCCCGCACTACGGCCTTTTTTTTTTTGTTTTAGTGGGGAAATCTTTCATAGATACCCACGGCCTCCGGTGGAGGGGCCGTGGGTTATGTCGGATCCCTACCGACCAAAACCCCACTGTGTTCCGCCAAGACGCATATTGGTAGAATTCCTCCGTGACCCCTGCACTACGGCCTGCTCGAACAGTATACCTACTATTTTCTGTAGATTGACACTTAAAAATTCGTTATATCTTTTGAATGGAATATCCAATTCTTTTCATTTAAAAAGTATTTTGCTGGTATTGAAACAGTCTATATTAAAACATCATTTAATGGGATAAGGATTAATATATGTGTATGGACAACATGGTTTGATTACTGTCGGCACTTCTATTTACTTTGAAAACCTAAAAAAGTTGTTGTAGTAACATAACTACTGAAGATGGACATATGGTATCGCGGACTTTCTTGTAGATATTGATTCATTCTATAATACCGTAGAACATTTTTTTGTTCTATCTTCAATAGATTCCGCAGCGCACGCGATGACAGAAGTTTTATTGAGGATTTTTTTACACCTTCGGTTACATTATTGCATTTTTGGTAAGGATCTCTAATTTTTTTGAAAATGCAATATAGCCTATGTTGCTCAGTAAAGATGCAGCTTTCTAATGGTGAAAGAATTTTTGAAATCGGTCCAGTAGTTTATGCGTGAAAACCATACATACATACATACTTACATACATACTTACAAACTTTTCCTCTTTATAATATTAGTATAGATGACTCATGATGAAAAATAAACGTTGCCGCACCGCACGTCAAACACATGACGAGTAGATGACGCGACGTTGCCGATCTGCGTGACAAACGCACGATGAGCGGTTGTGGGTACGCGACGTTGCTTTTCCGTAAATAGTTTTGATATGAAGTATGAAAGCATTCGTCTTGAACGCCAATCCTAAGCGTGTGTATGATGTGCGTATTACGTGGACTATTATTAGGCAAAAGACTTTTAAAATCAGCCCATACTTCGAGTCATTAAAATGGCATCCACCATTTAAAACTATTAAACTTATCCGTGAATGTAATACGTGAAAAATACGTTCATAGTAAAAACTAAAAATTATCTGGCTTTGCATGCTTGCCGTGAACTTCCTTATTTTGAACTAAGAAACAAGTAAACTTCGGTAATTTTAAGCCAACGTGACAGTGGATCGTATAAAAGCTAAAGATGCACCTGTGGCCGCTGCAACGTAAAATATAACAAACGTAAAGCTATTAAAATAAAAGTTTGCAACCATTTAGACCAAGATATTATTAAACATATTTTGCAGGAAAAGGAAAATAAAATACTTACTTACTCAACGAAGTTTCATTAAAACATTCATGTAAACAGACTATAGAGCATAAAATCTTAAAAAGTATAAGAATTGAATATCTGAAAATAATATAATGTACAAAAAATACTTTATAATTGCAAAGCAAAAATCTTAAGAAAAACTAACACAGCATGCAAAAAATTTGAATGTCGCCATACATAAGTATCTCCAAATACATAATAATCATATAATGAAGTAGGAGACTAGGAGTGGAGGATCCACAATAATATTAACCGATTATAGGCAGTTCCCCTAACCACATTCTGTTCGTTCATTTCGTTTAATTAACGAATATCTTGATGATATGCAAGGAATGTATAAGCATGAACCAACAACAGAACAGAAGATAAGAAGCCAACGAATTTACATCTTGTAATTTACGGACAAAGTTTTATCAGATTAACAATCGTATTTTCTTCTAATTCTTCTTGGTAGAAGCATGAGAAAATTGCAATACTCTTAAAAATAACTTATAAACACCTGAAGAAGGTTCCATAAAAAGTTTCAAGTAAATCAACATCAACATCAATTCAGACTAACAGTTTCCTAGTACTCCCAAACGCACCACATATTTGTCGCATGACACCGTAATACTCCCCTAATGAATGTAGGTTACGATTGTATTTCTTATAAAAAGTTACTGCCTAGTCCCGAATGGAGCTGGGAGCATATTCTGAACACGCGCGATATCGCACGTGACGATATTATTTCAAATTCAAAGGGTAAAAAGCGGTGCTGTATTAAAAAGGATGGCTCTGGTAATAGAACCCACGCTCGTGCTATTCTTTATAGAAATTTCTGGCTCTACGTTTTTACAGTTACAACTTTATTACTGGAGCATATGATTCAATTTTCCTTGCGGATAATGCAATGGAAATGCAGCTAATAGGGAATTTTATTGTATTGGATGCCATCAAAAATATTAGTAGTTGTGGTAGGGGAATAATTTTTAATGTCCCCAGTGAGCTGCCCTGGCTTCTTTCCACTTCAATAAAACTGAATGGTCAAATCAGAGAGCGTCGATTAGCGATTAGCTACTTAATATCGTCCTAAATAAAAACTTTATAATATTCACATAAAGCTGCTTGTTTATCTGAACTTTTTTTGCCGGATTTGAATGTGATATTTAATAGAATCTTGACAGACAAGTAACCGATATTTTTCTGCTGAAGTATTCAAATAATGTGACCATGTTTCATCATAATCCGTCTTGTAGTTTCAACTTGAAATATTAACAAATACATACATCAGTCCCAAACTTTCCCATTTACAATATTAGTAGGATTACTTACCGCTAACAACAAACACATCTAAACTCTTATAAGAGACGATGTGAGTCGCGGAATTAATTTCCAACTATACGCAGACATTCAAGCTAAAAGCTAGTGTAATAAAGCACACTGAAACTTGCCGGATTTTACGCTAGTTCAAATAACTTTGACATGAGGTTTGAAACAAGACGAAGTAACTCTTACCCCGTCTTTGCTAAAAGCTTCCATCATATTGTTTTTCTGTTTGCATTTGGGTATTAAAGAAGATTATATAACAAGATAATTCTACTAAAATATTCATCCTTGAACACAAAATATCGTAACACCATATTTTCTTACTTTGATAAATTCTTATCCATAAAGAACTTGATTAGCTAGGCCATTTAAATATAACATAGCAAGAGCGATGTCTTGGCTGATGGCAATAAATTTATACGCTTTCAGCAGACTATTAAAATATTCGGGAAAAAAAGGTTCAACAACTTTCTCGGTCCTGGTCACAGCTTTAGATACAAAAGTAAAGAGAAACATGTGTTATTGTGGAACTGACGGGTACTGGTTTCGATTCCCGTTGAGGACAAAAAAATATATTGTCTTGTTCTGCCAGGACACATATGGTTGAACACCTACATCTGAAAACAATTTCAATCAGTGAAACAGATCTGTATTTTATCCATTATATTTTATCATCACAAAGAAAAATCATAATATAAAAAGACGTATATAAATACTCCATTCTCAATAGCACATTCACACAGCTTCTAAATCATAAAAATGAACAGAAGCCGGTGACAATTACCTTTATATGCAGACTGCTATAACGCTCAGTACAAAGGTGATACTATCCACTAAAGTTGAACAATTATTATAGTCAGTCAGCAAGTACGAAGCAATAAATCGGTCTGGACGGATGGATTTATATCTTTTCAGCTCCACTAGCCAATTTCCATTGCCTGGAAAGAACGTACAATTTCTGAATTTGCCTTCAAACTTTATCTACACGATCTTTGTTTAGTGGAGCATTCATTTTCTTTTACATTACCATTTTGTATGGCTTCACACTTGTTTTGGTGTTGTTCAATAAATATTTACGGAAGATAAGTTAGGACGGTATAATATATTACGTATAATATAGTTAGTATAGACAGCGTTTATTATGGATATTATGTACCTTACGTATAAAATTAATGGAATATAACTTGTAGGATAACTTTTCTTAGGAAATGGGAGGTGTTCTGAAAAATCAATCAAAATCACAACGACTAAAATCTGTTTTACTGATTGATTTTACTCCAGGGACGAGGTGATCACTGATCGATCTTTCAAATCGTGGCAGAATGAGACATTAATCGATTTCCATTGGGGATAAAAAAATATAGAAAATGGATACGTACGTTAAACTCTGAGCTCATCATAACAACTTTTAGCCATCACCTGGCGCACCAGATGCAAAATATGGTTGAGTAGATTTATAAATTTATATACTAATGAAAAATGAAGGATTTGAACTTTTTCTTGGCGGTGTCGTTGGACTTGTCTGAACGATGAGTGCGATAAAGATACTAACTACGTTAAATAACATTTTAAAAAATTGGTTGCCTGTAAAGTCTGTTTACTGACGATAGTCTGTTGAATCGTGACAACGTCCGATTGTGCTTCTTTGTCGCTCGTTCCGCGCTCTCGCTTGCACTTCAAGCCTTACATGGAACGCCTCAGAGCGAGGTAACGCCGCATGAGTCATGTTTTTTCGTGCATGCAGCCGGCTTTATCGAATTATAAGACGTTGTCACGCCAAAAGTAAAATATTAGATATTATTTTTGCTTTAATTGTAATTAACATTTTCCTACAAAAGTAGATTGTCTATGATACTTTGGTAGTTCCTGTACCAATTTTAACCTATAAAGAAGATAATACTGAACCATATATCGTCTTACACTGTAATGATAGAGGCCAAGCAGTCTGGCATTCGTAATACCTACTTTGAACAAATATTTAGAGCTTACTCGAAATTACGTATAGCTTTAGGTTCAAAGGGATAAATGCTTGGGACCATTAATAACTTGAGATTGTTCAAGACGGGATCAGGTCAAGATGTTTTCGTAGTATGGATATACTTTTATAGTCAGTTTCACAACTTCTGTTTAGATTATCTGATGGTTAGAGTGATAATTTGTGAAAATATACGCCAAAGAGTGGCTATCAGGTGCATTATCATTTATCAGTAGGTGATGAAAGCAACAATTGAGTATTAGAATTATAACTTCTATTTCAATTTTGATTTAAAATGCTTAATATTGTTTTAGTTTTAATATTATTTCTTTAAAAACATTGTAGGTATTTTAAATTGAAATGGACGTAGGTTAAAAATTAAAAACATCTGTAGGTAATCTTTATTTACCCTGTACATCTGTATTTTACATTTGCATATAATATCATTCTTGCTTTAAAAATAATAATGCTTCACTTGACAAGGCTTGGTAGGAAATGAAAACCATAAATTAATTTAAGTATGATGATGATGGTATATGAGCCATTATAATGAAAGATCTCCGGTCCCCTTGCAGGAGGCATGACTTGTTTCTTTTTTATAATGAACTAGCTTACCGCCCGCGGCTTCGCCCGCTTTATCTAAAACCTAATAAATTATATACTAAAAACTTCCTCTTGAATCACTCTATCTATTTAAAAAAACCGCATCAAAATCCATTTCGTAGTATTAAAGATTTAAGCATACAAAGGGACATAGGGACAGAGAAAGCGACTTTGTTTTATACTATGTAGTGATTTAAAAGTATACATACAGGTTGTTAGGAGCTTGGTAATTAAATTACAGTAATGACAAGATCTCATATTATAAATTCATGTTTTGTTGTTATTTCCGTTTCTTTTTGGTGACTGCTGATAGGTAATTGTTTAATCAAAAATATTTAAATTAATTGGATTTCCTCAATAAATAGTTTAACAATGAACAATCTCCGAATTTTAAATACTAAATCCTCTTAAAAAATGAATTATCTGACGAACGTCCTCAATCCGACATCCGGTGGCCATTGAGGCTTTTGTCTGATCTTTTGTATCCTTTTTATTAGTTTCTTCCTTTTCTTGTTAAACTGGCAATTATTATTATTATGTGCCAAGTGTCAAAAACTTATCTTACTGAAATCTTATATCCATTGTATAATAATTCAGGAATATTAAATAATTACTTCATTTTAAAATAATTAAATTTTCATTTTTCGACACTAACTTTTTAAGTAACCCACTCGACGGTTTATTAAATTTACTAAAATGAGTGACAACTGCCCTCCTTTCATAAAATTTAATCCTTAAACCGGGTTTTGTTATCGCAAAAATAAATTTGCTCTTAAATAAGATTTCATCCATATTTTACGATAAAAATTAACCAAAATGGTCCGCATCACTCCTTACTTACTTACTATCTATTTACAAATACATACAAATAATTATCACTATTCCACAATGTATAACAATTTTAACGTTTGGGCTTTTTATATAGCATTTATTATTCAAAGATGCGTTATCAATCATAACAATATTATTTTAAACTCAATGTATGACTTATATTTTATTTAGAAAACTTCGAAATATCTGACACATTCAAAGATGAAGAATTGTAGAATAAAAAACACTACACCAAAAAGCTCTCTCATGCCTTCTGTACCATCTACTATCTACCACATCGATCTAAAACTAATACCACACACTTTCTCAGCATCCCAGGCTTAACATATAAACCGCAAGCTTATCCATTTGCAACTCGCACCACATCGCACTGCAATTTCATTAACGCCACCCTCATTAAGGAGCGGAGCGTTTTAATGAACGGAATTGAAAGGAACTCGCTTGGGGATTTAAAACTTACTGTCTGCGAATAAGTCTGTTAAGTAGATATGGATTCATTTATTTCAGTTAGAACGATGTTGTGAGTAGTTTGCGATGTTTTTAGCTATTTCACATACGATTTACTTTGCGATATGTATGGGAGGATTCTGCTCAATCGATTCAGGTTATGCTTATGCTTGATTGTCAAGCATCATGATGATGACTATGCATGTGCCAAGCACACGTGTCAGAAATGAAACTTCTTTGGCAAGATTCATAGACACTAAAATCGTCGCCTTATGCCATGACGCGACCTTGAAATTTGAGAGTAGCGAGCCTAAAGAAGTTTCACTTCAAAAAGATATCTGAAGATTGTGGTCATTGATGGATTGTAACGATAACGACGTACAGCTATGCATAAATAAAAAAATGCAATGATTATTATAATTAAAACAAAAAAAAAACTATCTGAAGATAGCCATGATAGTATTTAAAGCTGAATTGTAACGTAACTGTTGCTAATCTTCATAAATTTAAATAAAAATTTTCAATGATCATTAACAGAGAAACATGTACTTAACTTTCACAAAATAAACACGTAACAAGGAAATGACTTCTGAAACAGATACAAAATATTCAAACTGATTAAAACTTCAAGCCCGCGTTACTTATCGCCATAAGCTAACCCTTACAAAGCAGATAACAATTTTAACTAAACGCTTTGCAAACTCGCGAAACCGACAGCTGATAGAGATAACACAAACTGTGTTGAATTTTCAGTATTTTTCAATACTGCATCGTTTTGAACATTTTAATCTCTATTCTGTGTACTTAAGGTTGTATTTCGATTACGGCTCATCGATTTTTCTGTGTGTTATCATTTTGTGCTTTATCACAATGTAATAGGGTTTGTTTTTGTTCACAGGTGCACGGCTCATGGGGTCTGCCAGCGTTTGTGTGTGACGTGTACATAGCGATGGATGTCACATCGTCAACGTCGAGTATATTCAATCTAGTGGCCATCTCAGTTGATAGGTACGCTTTGTTTTATTAATTTCTAATTTAAACGCACCGACTCGATGACAAGGACTTTTTTAAAGTGACATAAAATGTGGTAGAAACCTGTTTCCAGCTTAAGCTATTTTACACTTTTATTATTATAATGAGGTTTTGTCACTGAACAGATAAAAACTTTATGGATTTTATTCGTAGAAAACTATAAAGTTTCGTGATTAACAGAAATTTAAGGTGAAAATAATATCCACTTATTCGGATTCGACATTAAAAAAGTATTATAAAAATATTATAGCTTCGTTAAATTACTGCAATAAATTATGAATAAACCTCTTTAGATAGAATAAAGCGGGCTACTCACATACCTGCCGCAGGGGCAATATCGGTTGCACGGCACTCGGAGCAATTTATAAACTGATTTAAAAATTGCCCCTGCTTACAAATCAGAGGCAATTAAGGGAGAAATTCCAATATTGCCCCTGTGGTAGGTAAAGGAGTAGGTAGCCGGCTTTAGCCAGCTCCAATAATATCAGAATGCACGTACCTAATCTGTATTAAGACTAATTGGCAAGCCGTATTTGGCCAACGTAGTGGAATAAACTAAGACCTGAAGGGTAGGACCTCTCTGTAATAGATTCGCCTTGGAGTATCGGCAACTTGCATTTGATGGACTTATGTCTGTAGTGCTTGGGTATAGAATTTCAATTTCCTCGCATGTGAACTTAGAAATTGGTAGGGATAGGAGGTGATTTTTTTTATATTTTTTGATTTTTGGTTAATACCTGCCTAACTAAAGATAAAATTATTGGATGCATTAATTTAGTGCACGAAATTAGTGTGCAATTTAAATAATTCAGAATCTCAAGGTATTTATAATTACCTCACTACATGTCAAATTTAATTCAGAAATGTTTCCTAAATTCGAATAGTTAATTTTACACGAATCAAACGTAGATTAAATCAGTTGTTACAAAGGTATTAACGATGTAACAGTAACTAGCATACATACTTACATACATACAGAATTGATATCTATAGTTATTATACCTATACATACATTTCGGCTATTAACATACCCATTTCACACGTTCTCTCCATATTGATAACTAGTAATTTAATCACCAACCTTTGATGTATCTGAGTGCTTTATTAATTTAATTGTCATCTCCTTCCTTCTAAAAGACATTCAATTTGTAATATTATGTAGTTATATTGGATCGAATTTGTGCTCAAATTAGTGTATATTCTGTGTATAGTTAATACTAACGATTATAAGATTTAACAGATTTAAAAATCGTTTTATAAGGTATTTTTAAAATAATAAATTGGTTTTTTACTGTTCTTTATTTATCCTTTAAAATTTTATGATGTATAATGTAAAAGATTAATACATTTTTATCTTCATTCATAAATCCGTGTAAATAATTTTACATTCAATACCAACAAATCTATATGCATTTTCTTTTAAAACAATAGAAACATTTCGTATACAAGAGCTAGTTTGGCATGAAATTTGACTATTTCGATTCGCTATAAATCATGTTAGTAAATCGTTTAATGTCGATTTTTCGTTTACCCTACTCAATTTAACCAAAGAATACATGATTTATATATTTTACGAGCCATGACCTGGTTTCTATTGCTTTTTGTAGTATTACAACTGAACAACTTCTAAAAACTTTGGACATAAAAGATATAGTGAACTTACAGAATTCTAATAAATGTAAATAAATATAGGTAGGTATATTTAGACCATCTAATTATAACTGTATTCAACATTCTAGCTAATTTATAAGATTAATAAGCTGAAATGAAAGATTGGTTAGTCTATGCAATATTAAAAGTATAACGTAGCAAATGTAACTATTATATTATGCCGCCCAAGTCAACTAAGCAATACGTGTAATGTTTCTTCAATCTGAAAATTGCCCACTTGTATTTACAATTACAATTCTAATCCCCAGGTACATAGCAGTAACACAACCCATCAAGTACGCGAAACACAAGAACAACCGTCGCGTCTGGTTCACAATAGTCCTTGTGTGGATGATCTCCGCGGCCATCGGAGCCCCAATCGTGCTGGGCCTCAACGACACGCCCGACAGGAACTATGACGAGTGTCTGTTCAACAGCCAGAACTATGTGCTTTACTCCTCGCTCGGCTCCTTTTATATCCCCTGTATTATGATGATGTTCCTGTACTATAATATATTTAAGGTGAGTTTTTCATAAATGTTTATCACACTTCTCTGTGTTGCTACTTTTTAGTAAAAATAAGTTTTATAATAAATTAAACCCAATCCATAATTATTTGAATAAATGACGACAAGTACTGCATTATTTATTTATACTACTCCATAATGTCTCGAAAGTCGAGAAATTACAATTAATAATAGTTATGATCAAAATTATAATAGGTTCATAAATATCTAAGATATTAAAGTAACGAATACATTCTAAATTAAATGAATTAGAGCAAACACGCATCTAAAACACTAAATTCAGTTGTACACAGTGACCATAATAAATAAATAAATAAATAAATAAATATTTCGGGACAATTTTCACACACGGCACGATCTGATCCCATACTAAGCTTTCGCTTGTGTTATGGAAACCAGATGGCTGATAAACATACATATATAATTTTAAATAAATACTTATATAGATAATTAACACCCAGACACAGAGCAAACATCTATGTTCATCACACAAATATTTGCCCCGGGTGGGGATCGAACCCACGACCTCTGGCTTGGAAGGCAGGGCCACTACCAACCAAGCCAACCGGCCAGTCCCATAATATAAAACTTGTTCATATCCTCAGGCGTTAAGGAAACGTGCGAAGAAGCAGCGGGCAGCGAAGAAGCCACCCACAGCTGGTGAACACACCGGCACCACCACAGCCCTGGTGATAGAGAACGTGGCGGCCACCAGGCAGCTGGAAACCGCGATAGATGACAGACCAACCAACACTGGCTCTGGGAGCAATGAGGATGATCATGAAGATAGGTATGATAACGGACTTTTAACTTGATCCCGCGACTTCACTCGCGTGGTGTATTATCCAGACAATAATAATCTCTATGCCAATTTATTATGCTTTAAATTATTGCGTGAATGTGGCTGCATTAATATAATAGCAATGATAATACTCTAAGTTTTGTGTTCCCGTTTAAACACGCATATCCAAATTACACACGTTACACATATGTATATCTAAATTTCTGTGTATGAAATATACCACAATAAAAATATAATAAAAAATAAAACATCATCATCAAAAGATAAACATATATCAAATTAATTCTTAACTAGCAAAACTGACCATTCCATTGCAGTTTTGACAAGCGGTCGATAGATCTAGAAGCGGATGCTGAGCTGTGCCACGTGATCCCCAACGACAAGTCCACGGAGTTCATGCTGGCCACCGTCACTGAGGAAACTGCCAAGTTTGTAGATTATAATTTTATTCTTTATGGCAAAAATAGCCCTGTTGTGGCCAAGAACTAAAGTTTATAATAATTTTTATTGAGAAGAGATCACTTATTACAAAAAGGTGATCGAAAAATGAAAAATACTACTTACTCGACAACAGGCGAGCAATAATAAATTGGATAACACCCAAATTTTGCTCTTGAAATCTTTAACGTAAAGCAAGTGCTGGTAGCGATTATAATCCTAACAAAATATATTTTTTACCACATTCTTTTTATATCTTAGTTTAGGTAGTTTATAAGAAAAATATTGGACAGAAAATTCGGACAAATATTTCGGATTATAGGTCATTTTTGTCACATTGCTATAAAAGTACTTTTTCAAAGTAATAAACCGCAAGGTTTATAGCAAAGGATGCCCAGTTATATCTCGAGCTGCCAACCGAAAAAGTTTATCTATTTCTTTTATATCCATGAAACCAGTATAATTATTAAAGTTTCCACTTTCTTACAAAAGCACTAAAACAACACAGATTATAAACAGTTGCTTGTTTTGTCGCCAACCAAATTTTGATTAAGACCGAGAATTTTTCGGACTTGAAATAGTTTCATTTTGAGCAAGGAATTTCTTTAGTTTACTTTATATACTTTACTTGTACAAGGTTATTGGAGTTGGTATTTCAATAAAGATTTATTTTCACAAAAAGTCTAAAGGATTTTTATTGTGTTAGTATACTACGCAGCTCTCCCGCGTTGACCTCAATGAAAAAGTTTAACATTCCACTTGAAAACTGCCTAGCCTATTCTAATACAACATAATATTACATATTATATTATGTTGTATTAATCGTGCAGTCGTTCTAGCGTGAAAGTCTTGCAATCTTCTTGCAATATATAATATAATGTAAAATGTGTTATATAAAAATATCAGATAACATCCATGAATAGTTTAAATCAATTCGTCAAAATGAAATTTTAATACTTTTATACATACCTACTCATGATAACACTAACACATCTCTAATAACAACGTCTTTTACCAGGCCTTCAAGAAAAAAGCTAAAATTGCAAGCCCTTCAAGATCCAAATGGGAACAATGATTCAGGATATGTGCCTTCCAATCTAGAAGATACGATAAGAGAACACGTGTCACCACCACCATCACCAGCGGTCAGAGATGCTACAGTGATCAGGAACGTCGCAGCATGTGAGAGGTGGAAGAAGAAGAATGGTAAACGAGTTGAGTCGGACTCCAGGTAAATCTAATTCAAACTCAAAAAAAAATATTAGTCAAAGACTTTTACGGAATTGTAACGCGATTTGTTCATTCTATTATTCTGTATTCATCCCGAAAATAATAAAAAAAAACAATCAATCATTTATTCTTTTTGACAAGACGCTTTTAAATAGTTATAACATAGTCATTTACTACCAGTTCGGAAAGCGCAGTTCTATCACAGTTCTATCAATATAATTGCAAAAGTTAACTTTTTAACTTTATCACGCCTAAATCCATGGACGGATTGTAATGAAATTGTTTGAAATGTCTGTATTGTGCTGTAAAAATTGAGAATGGTACCTTTGTTAAACATATTATGAGATAAGATTGAATTATATTCGAATACTGCAAAATATAATTAAGTTTAAATATTTTGTAGTGGCTAAAAATAATTTATGAAGAAGAATTTTAAAGAATAAAATATTCATCTGATTTATAAAAAAGCTCTCACATTTGTTTCATTTCAATTTTTTTCTTGCAAATACCTGTTAATAATATACATTTCAATTTAGGAATGCCTCAATAGCTTTCCGCTCTGACGACGACCTCGGCTCCAGTCATTATGACATTCGAGACGGCACCAACAGTAAAAAGGAAAGAAAAGCGAGTTCCACGGCCCGTTTCACTATTTACAAGGCTAATAAGGCAAGCAAGAAGAAACGGGAAAAGTCGTCAGCCAAGAAAGAAAGGAAAGCCACCAAGACTCTGGCTATTGTCTTAGGTAAGGCTCAACATCTGATTTAAATTATTTGAAAACTTTCCACAAAGTATTGTCGAAGTTGATAAAAATATAAGTACTTATAGTTAAATGAATTAGAAACCACCGCGAAGTTCGACAAAAGGTCGGACACAAGATTCTTTGAGCGAAAAAGGTTAGCGAAGTTTAATTTGAATTTGTATGCTTTATGACCTTGGTCGTTTGTAAAAATGAAAAGTTCGATACTTAAATAAATAACCGATATTGCGGTGAAGTATTTGACAGATCTCAAATGTTATCCCAAACGGTGAATTGTAATATTTTCGTGGAATGTTTTTCTATGAATTTATATACGTTTCGAAACTCGCCTAAGTGGTTCACCTATTTCTAAAGGGAACTTGTTAAAACTTGTACCAAGTTCGGAAGTATTTGGAAGAAGGAAAATTACTTATATAAAATTTAAGAAGTTCACACCTTTTCGCAAATAATACTTGTTCCAAATTGTTGAACTTGTGATATCTTAGGATCTTGTAAAGTGAGCAATTTCTTAAGAAAATTAACAGTCAATTTAATGACCTCTGACTTTATTCTTCATAAATATAAATTAAAATTTTGCTCGACATTATTAATTTTGTTATAGAAAACTTTTCGAAATTCCACGGGTTTATGTATTAAACCTTTTCCCAATAAAATTATCGCTTTTATTTTACTTTGCGAAAACTGAAACTAGATCTGACTAATCGATATTAACGCTCCTGCGTTCACATTTCTTCACTTATTCAACATAGTTTTAATTGACAGAATTGTGACAGTTTAAAAAGCATCATAACTAAAATAAATCCGTTTTTACAGGTGTTTTCCTCTTCTGCTGGACGCCGTTCTTCACATGCAACGTGTTAGATGCCATCTGCGCCAAGTTTGGCCTGCAGTTCTCCCCTGGAGTCACCGTCTTCATCCTCAACACCTGGCTCGGCTACATCAACTCCTTCCTCAACCCCGTCATCTACACCATCTTCAACCCTGAATTCAGGAAAGCCTTCCGAAAAATCCTCAAATGCAGCACCTAGCGTTCGGACTATGTGGTCGTTTTTACACATTAGATCTCGTAATTTTACAAATGTACATACATCTACAACGAACGTTCTAGAGATCTTAACGGCCAGACTTTTGGTAGGAAATAGCATATCAAATTAGTACTTTGAATTCTAGTCAGTATAAATGCTTTAAACGTGTACTTATATCAGTATTAATATTATTATTAATAGCAATTGAAATGCCAAACCTGTAGATCTAAGATTTCGTTTGTTTAAGGTTGTGATATTTTTATTTCTTTAAAATTACTTATAAGAATTTAGTTGTTTGTTTCGTTGTTATTTACTTAAATAAATTATTTAGACTGAAGCTTTTAACTTCCACGAACGTAGATGTGACGTAGTTCAAGTGGATTTCAGCCTCAGTTATTTTAAAATTTAATCAGTTTCATACTGAATCCGTTAGAATTTGAATGTATCTAAAGATAAAATCTCTACTCGTTGTTAGCTTGGACATCCGTCCATGTTTATTTAGCTAACGTTACTCTGCTAGCTATTATTGTAATTTATAAAATAGTTATTATGATATGGAATATTATAAATTATACATATAACGATAAAAAGTCAATGCACGGCGTGATTTGAAAAATGTAAATATGTTAAACTATAATTTGATCATATCAGAGGTAATAATGTAAATAACTTCTTAAATAAAGCTTATGTTAGTTAGATCGATGTTTTTATAACGGTTAATGAATTTTAAATTACAATATGTATTAGAATCAGTATTAATATAGTCGATATGTATATTGTTAACTACGAAAGCATAGAACAGAACTCAACGTTGGGTCTTTTTTTTCATTGTAGTGAAGCCATGACCAACTAGATCATTATCTACCCAAAGAGTTGCATTTATTCTACTCTTTATATTATCAATACCTTTATTACCAACCAAATACGAATCGTTATCAAGAAAATTGTGTCTATTGTAAGCTACGTCTTCATCCTTGTAAATTATTTATTTCCCTTACCTCAAAGGCTGTGGAAAGACAAATCTAATGTGATATTATTTTAACATGCTCAATTAATGATTTAAATTTGCTCATGTTGTATTACGATGCTCATTATAATTTAACATTACATTGTTGATGTAATTACAACTCTCAAAGCTTCTTCGTACACTATTAACGATGTCGGTTTCTTTATCGAAGTTACATATTATATTAACATCAATTTTGATGCCAGATGTACTGCTATTTTGTACTACATTTAAGCCAGATTTTCTATTTCAACGTTCAAATTTAGTGTTTTGATAAGCTAAAATCATACTTTTAGTGTTTTGATAAGGTATGATTTTAGCTTAAATAGAATAATTTTTTGTACTTAAATTTTTGTTCATATCTTCCCTTTATACATATATATAATATATATATATATATATATATATATAATATAAAGATGAGATATAACATGATGGGATGAGATAGTACATGATGGGATGAGATATACATGAGAACGTACATCGGCTGATGATGAAATGAAAGTAATTATTACTACATTTATACACATAATATTAACTATATAGTTTGTTTAAACATAGTCGCATTTGTAGTACCCATTCATTTTGCAGTGAACTGACAAATTCAGAAACTAACTTTGTTATGACCGATCACGGCATAAATCAATGTTGTTCTAACTTCTATTTTCAATTCCTAAAACTATTCTAGTGTTTATCGTTCCTGCAATTGTATTAATTGGTTATTTTTTACGGTATCCCTATACTCAACTTCATACCAACAACTTATCGTATATTCTGTCAAATTATTCCGATATACATTATTCTTCTGTAGAATCAAGATTGGTATATTTTACCCTTCTTACAACCGCACCTTTTCAATTTTCTCCTCCACAATTTGAAAGGTATATATCTGGCCCAAGTCATACCATAATATGTACAATTTATTTGTCCCTATATATTTAATTTACATCTTACAATCTTGACAAGGGAAGGAGCTCTGTAAAGATAGATAACTAACTGATAAGGTTTCCAAACGATCTCAAGACTATATCAATGATGTAGCAATAAAATTTACTGAAAATACTGTATAATAAAGTTATTTATAAGTGGTTATTGACTTACATAATATATTATGTATTGGATACAATATTTTAACTCCGTGTCGTCTTATTATTAGAAGTCGTACAAATAGGGTATGAAATAAGAACTAACTCTACTTAATCAGAACTAGCGTCTACAAATCGATGTATATCCTTATTTATAAGTATTGTATTATATTATAAAAGCTCAATATTTAATTTATAAAATACTTCTGCAATAATATTTCAATAAATGTTATGTATAAAAGTATTAGTGCCAAATTGCTATGTTTAACTGTAAATAAATGTTAGAAACTTCGTAAATATTATGTTTTTATTGTGGTCATAATGGAGTATTGTTATACATATTTTCCCCAGAAATTATTAACTATTTGTATTTGTAATTTAAAAAATATTATTAATTACTTTTTGGGATATTGCTCTCTTTATACATGCAATTTCTTGTTTAAAATATGTTAAAAATTAAGAATATACGGTTAACTGGATATTATTTAACCTCTTGTGCTTTAAGCAGGCGATATTTTTAAACACGAAAAATCAATTTTTAATTATTATGAAAACTAATAATACTCCATAAACAATAATTGACTATGTACAGGTAGTGTTTGAACTTTCTATGCAAAATTGTGATGATTTCAAATATATAATATTCTGTTTTTACATATATATTGTTTTATTGATTCCATTAAAATTCTCTCCAGAATATTACTTACATTCTCTACAATCTACATATACATATAAATAATGCCTGTGACGATGTTTAGCGCCACTAAATACAGAAAACTATTTAACCAATTTATCAAGTCCCGATTGTCGCCAATCACCATACAATTAATTAAATCCTAAATAAATAAGGCTGTAGAATACATAATATTAAATAGAATCCGGTATCAGATAAACTTATTCCTGCTCTAAAAAATGTCACTTATAAAAAGTATATTTTAAAATATTCTACCAGATTCCTGGACCAATATAATGCTATTCAAATTGATAAAATTTGTCTTTAAAAATAATTTCATTATTTTCATGCTGTTTTCACATGACTGTATTTACCCTGTGTGTTATCTTACATCGAGAACAAAAACATCCAAATCTTCCACAACAATAATTTCACAAACAAAATTACACCCCCAAAAACGAAAACGGAGCGTATCCAAAAAGATATTTGAACAACTTTAACATAAGCTTTGAACAAAAGTACAATCGCGAACGAAATCCAACTAGCAACAAAGGGAACGCTCCTGAATTTAATATGACTTCTGTTTATGTCATACAAAGTTTCTACCTGACTGTACTCGAATGTTCATTCTGTATGCACGTACTAAGCCATAGGAATATGTATGGAAATTAAACTAAATTAAATATTTTAAGGAACAGGGAAAATAATAGATAATATTTTTTATTCGTTTGTTGATGACGTTGCTTCGTTTTGAATTTCATGTAGGTACTTACTTATATTTTAATCTTATCACGTTCGTGTGAGCAATAAACAACAATTAAGTATTCATAAATTATCCAATTTATGAATGGAATAGAACAGATATATTTTCATACAAATCACTGTCTTATTACTAAGAATGCCTCTTATCTTAAAGGACAGCTTATTTTACCAATTTTCCGAAGTAAGTATAACTAATTACTTTGAACATTAATTTTTAGTGATCACAAATCACACGCACTCAAATAATAATTACAAGTATAACGCTTCTTACATCAACGGCACTCACTCCTAAACACTACTATATTAGGCCATCCAACTGCTTGGTCATTCCCCTACATGAAATACAAAAATAAATAAATCATACTCCTTGCCATGAATAACCAAGCCAATAATTACTAATATACGCTATCCGCATCGCAGTTACATGTTATGGCCGAAGGACAATCAGAACTAGTAATCGCTATTAGAAACGATCAAACTAAATAATTGTATTGGTGTTCGAATATTAGATATATTTGTTAATGGGTTATGGACCGAGGTTGTTTGGTCTAGAATTAGTTTCCATAGCTATTATATTAAATATGTGGTATTTAAAGGAATGGATCCTTCCCTTTTGGATACATATATTTTTCAAAGAAATGGCTCGCTGACTCGCGTTGAGTACAGACGTGTTTACGTGAATGTTATAATTTAATAAAAAAGTGTCAAGCCATTTAAAATCTTAATCAAATAGAATATGGTGTAATTTCCGTCAACAAACTGTGAACAAAAATATAAGTGTAGTGAGCAAGACGGACTGCGTAAACTGCATCTTTCTTTGTCCTGCTGTCTCCGTGCGATACATCACCGCAGTAAAGCTTAGCGCATACCGCAAGAGCGAAGCGATAAATATTGTGTGCTATATTTTTTGCGTTATCTTATTACTAAGTTTGCTGAATTCTACGAAAATGAGTATTTTACGTTCACCAAAAAGTACATTGAGTATCGCGGGTAGCAGCTCTCAGCCAAATTTATCTTCTTTTAAAGAAGCAGAATATGAACAAAAAAATGTATCAATACGCAAGAGAAAAATGCCTGAAGATGAATTTGCATCGCAATTTAAAGATTTTAAAATGGAAATGCTTGATATTTTGAATAACTTTGGCAAATTGCAAACAGATAGTATTCAGTCAATTAAAAATGATATTTCATCAATTAAAGATCAACTTGCAGATATCAAAACGACAACAGACGGACTAGCTCTTGAAAACCAATACCTGAAAATCCAAATAGAGAATTTAACGAGTAATGTGGGTGATACCCAACAGAAAGTAACTAAATTGGAAAATGACGTTCGTCCTCTACAAAATTTTCAAGCGTCATCCATAAATACAGAAAGTTCAAATTTAATGGGTTCTTCGACTAACATTATAAATGAAGTACAAGACAGACTGGAACGCATTAAAAACATAATAATTGTTGGAATTACGGAATCAAAGATGGAAGATTTGCAGAAGAAGAGAGAGCTTGATAGATGCGAAGTGATGAAAATTATATCTCAAATAAATCCACAGTGTCCTGAACCAGTAAAAATCTTTCGCCTTGGAAAATTTGATGAAAATAAACTACGTCCTATAAAAGTCTGTTTTTCTTCACAAGAGATTGCAAAATCTATACTGATAAAAAAATCAATAATTAAAGATGGTAAAATTAAAATCTATTGGGACCAGACACCAATCCAGAAACAATATATGATAAATGTGCAAGAAGAACTGCGATTGCGTACAGAAAACGGAGAAAAAAATCTAACCATCAAATACATTAAAGGAATACCCACAATTTTAAAAAACTTTCCAAAAAACTAAATACGAATGAAAATCCAGCAAATTCCGAGGTTAAAAATAATAATATCAGATACAAACTCTGTCAAAATTACGACGACATTATAGTTCACACCAAATCCATAAAGTTTCTTTACGCCAATGTCAGAAGTATAGTAAAAATAGGTAAAATAGATGAATTAAGATGTATTGTCGAATCTTTCCAAGCTGTTGTTCATTTGATAGTGCTGACGGAGACATGGATTAAGGATGAAGACCAGGCGAAAAGATTACAATTACCCGGATATACGCACTACTATAATTACAGAACTAAACTGAGAGGAGGAGGAGTCTCTATTTATATCCATGATAGCCTAAAACATGAATTTCTTGAGGAACAGTTTGAAGATAGTAATCATTTTCTATGGGTACATCTGAACTCACTTTCCCTAGATATTGGAGTTATATACAAACAGCCAGCAGCAAATACTCAAAAATTTCTTGAAAATTTTAGTCAACACCTAACGAAAAGAAAACGTGTATTTGTATTTGGTGATTTTAACCTAAATTTACTGAGCAACGACCAATCAATAAAAGAATATAAACTAATATTAAAAGAAAATAATATGAAAATACTAAATAAAATTAGTATTGAATACTGTACGCGAGATATGTCATCTTCAAAGTCCATCCTGGATCATGTTCTTACTAATCTACACAATGACACCTTTCAGCTTTCTATTATTGAATCTTCACTTTCTGACCATAAACAAATATATTTGAATAGACACAAACGAGAGGCTTTAAAACGAGTTCAATACCAATCAATCAATTACACAAGCTTATATGAAACTATCAAAAACATATTTTCGAAAGAAGAATTCCTTGATTACAAGCAATTTGAAACGACTCTGACAGCCGCTATCAACAATAATAAAATAACAAGAACAAAATTTTTAAACCCACCAAGTAAAGACTGGATAAATAAAGATCTGATTGAGAGTATAAATCACAGAAACCAACTGTGGTACAACCTGAAACAAACTCCTGGTAACGAACGACTGAAAGAAGTTTTTGTTAAACAAAGAAATCTCGTATTCAGCAAAATTCAATCGGCGAAACGTCAATTCTATATTAAAAGTTTTAGCAATTGTCAGAGTGATCCTGCAAAAATGTGGCAGTTGATTTATAAATTGTGTAATAATAAGGCTAAAGATCCGGTGATTACGAAACTTACAACTAACTCTGGGCAAATAACTAACGTCAATGAAATTTGTGAATATTTTAACGATTATTTTTCCACCGTAGGCGTTCAACTAGCCAACGACATTCCTAAAGAATTTCATAGAAACATTAAAATAATACTTAAAAGCCCCTCAAATTCTGCAAATAACTTGTCTAAATTAGAACCAACAACTGAAAATGAAGTTTTAAAAATAATAAATAGTCTCCGTAAAAATACTGCTATAGGTGTGGATGGAATAAGCATTCGGGTAATAAAAAATATAAAAGATTTATTAGTGAATAACTTGGTGAAAATAATAAATAAATGCCTAAGAGAAGGTTATTTTCCGGACTCCCTCAAAGTAGCCTCAGTAATTCCCATTCATAAATCTGGCTCTAAACTAGATCCCAGTAATTACCGTCCAATATCAGTTCTACCAGCTTTGTCAAAAATATTTGAAAAAATTTTGCACTCCCGTTTAAACGGTTTTCTCACGTCTAATAAATTTTTCTTTAATAAACAATACGGATTCAGAGAAAAATCTAATACTATTGCAGCAACGGTGGATCTTATCACTAATGTCAGACTCAACATAGACCGTAGAAAGGTAGCTCTTGGAGTATTCGTCGATCTTAAGAAAGCTTTCGATACCGTAAGCCACGAAATTTTACTACTGAAATTAAGAAATGCGGGAATAACCGGAGTAGCTTATGACATATTTCGATCATACCTTAAAAATCGGTATCAAGTCGTAAAAATTAATGATCAATATAGCAAAAAAAGACCTATTAGCTGTGGCGTTCCTCAAGGCTCCCTTTTGGGCCCCCTATTTTTCCTTATCTATATTAATAACGTTCACGAAATAGGATTAACCGGAGATATTACTTTATATGCTGATGACACATGCTTGTTCTACTATGGTAATTCTATTGATATTGTAGTAAATCAAGCCCAAAAAGATCTTAACATATTAAACAGATGGTTTCAATCAAATTTACTTACGATAAACGCCTCCAAAACCAATTATATCATTTTTACCGCAAAAAATAAGAAAATAGGCTCCTATAATCCATTGTCCATAAACGGAGTAACGATAAAAAAAGTAAACGAAGAAAAATATCTCGGTCTCCTTCTCGATAAACAACTCACGTGGAAAGCCCACATAGAAAAAGTACGTAAAAAACTTACTTCGTTGATAGGCGTGCTACGACCTATTGCTCGTTGTCTACCACAAAAAGTGCGGTATTCAATTTATAATAGCCTAGTCAAGTCACATATTGACTATCTAATCGAGGTTTGGGGTTCAGGATCAGCAACAAATTTGAAAAAATTGCAAATAACACAAAATAAAATTATAAAAACTTTATTTCAATATAAATCTCGAACACCCACGTCACTCATATACAAAAAAACTCGGCTCATGAATCTGGCTCAAACTTATCAATTTAATATATGTCTGTTAATAAAAAAAATCTTGACTAAAAATGTTCATTCTCTAATTAACTTTTCCACCAATATACAACACACAAACCGTATGACTCGGCGCGCAAACAATATAGCCCTGCCCTGTACCAGGACAAGTTACGGGAAAAAGAGTATCTTATTCGAAGGAGTTCAATTGTATAATAAATTGCCTAAAAATATTAAAGAAGCCAAATCGATAACTAATTTCAAGAAATTGCTAAAGAAACATCTTTTAGACTAAATAATTATGATAAAAAAAACATATATAAATAAATATAAAAAATAAACATAAATAAAACCTATAAATTATACTTTTACTATTAAAATACATATTATATATTTAGTAAAAACAAAGTGTTAACAAAAATTAAACTAATTTTATATCTCATGAAAATAGCATATCTTTACCTAGAACACAAACCTTATATCTTTAGAATGTCGTTGGGGTAGTCTGAAATTATGTTTATAAAAATTACCGCCCATTTTTTTGTTATTATTGTTGGATGTATTCTATTTGTGTTAACAAACTACTTACTACGTACAACGTTAAGCGAGCAAAAATGTTTATAATTTATATTATTATTTCTCTGTAAGTGATTCAAATGTAATCTTTTTGAGAAATAAATGTCTTAAACCGTAAAGAAGGAAGTTAGCTAGCGCTGATTTAATTTTATATATGTATTATATTCTAAATAGATCCATCACAAAAATATATACTATATGCCAATTAGTTCGATCTAACTAAACAAATGCTGAGTTTACCTATAACCTACTAGAGTTATTTTATAGAACTTGGTTATATATGCATTTTATCAATATCTTTATAATATTTATTTATCCGAGTTCAAAGGTCACAAATTCTTTTTTTGCATATGATATCTCTCCAACCGTGAGTGCTACCAAAAAATGGACGAGTGAAAGTTTATAGATGGTGAAATTCTCTACAAAAAGTTCCAATATTTTTCTAAGCAAGCACTGAAAAAAAACGAAATTTTGTGAATATTTTAAGACGCATAATTTAAGCCAAAATGTTAATTTTTATTTTCAAAAACTAATAACAAGATATTATACTCTTATATTATGACGAATTTTACAGCACCTAAGTCTAAGTAAAATATTAGATCAAAGCCATTTACATTAAGAAACTTACGCACACATACATACACCTCATATTTGTGCAATCAGATATTAGGAACAAAATAAAGAATACGTTAAAATATTACAGCAAAATTAACAAAATAAATAACACTGCAACGCCAACAACACGGGAGTACTCAAGTAAATTAACATTTTAAATGGATAGGTACATGAAAATGAGAAACATCTCATTAACGACAATGGCAGGATTTTTTCACATATTTCTGGTAAAATTGTGTTTTTGCGCTAGATAATATTATATTTTTAATGTTATGAAGTCGGCTCTGCGCCAGATCTTTCTTCTTTTGTTTTAGTTGGTACTTATGATCGTAAAACATGCCAATTCTTCTTTATTTTTGGATATTCACTTATAATACCACAAGAGCTTCAAAATTATCGGGTATTTTCCGATAGGTTCGTTGCAAACAAATGAAGGAGTCAAGTTTTTAGTCAAGGTTAAAAAATCACGAGCGCGAAGCGCGAGTGATTTTTCCTGAAAAACTTGACGACTTTATTTGTTTGCAGGGAACCTTGAGGGAAATGCCAGATAATTTTGAAGCTCGTGTGGTATTCGGGAGATTATTTTTCCGTCCCAAATGTCGGCCAATAATTTCACAATTGAATTGAACCTGTCAGTTTGATGTCAACGACCAGAGAAAATTTTCAAAAAATTATCAGTAGCAATTCTATTGGTCGATATTTGGGTCGGAAAAATAATCATCTTAATTCTTACAAACAAACGTTTATCTGCCTTACTCTTATCACTTGGTGTGATAAATAGAAGTCCAACTCATGAGATTCTGGATCTACTAAATGTGCATACAAAATTTCATGAGAATCGGTCAAGCCGTTATGGAGGAAAACAACGCGACACGAGAATTTAAATATCCGATTATTATGTATTTCTAATCGTCATATCATTTCTGATTAAAAAGTTTAGTACAACCTTTGCATTATTGTCAGCGTATATTTTTCTTAAATATTACCCAAAGCTAAATCATAATAATTGTTTTAAAACAGTACAATAGTCCCTCCTGAACTGAAATTTATTTCATACGTATTCAAAGATAACACAAATTAATTATACAGTATCAACACATTGTACCTTTCAGTCATGCAAATTTTAACAGCATTGGGAATTATGTCACTATTACGAACTTAAATAGGAAATATCTTTGTTTAAACTGTTAAAAAAGTGTTCTTATTGGATTTCCAAAAAAAAGTAGAAGTTATCTCTCCTGTTATATTTTACGTATGTTTGTTGTTCGTCTCGTCTTTTTTGTTTCGCGTTGAAGTGAAAAATTATCTGGTAAACATGTAGTGTATTATTTGGTTTAAAATTACTAAATACTCTCCAAGTATACGAATTAAAACATACACGTTTACACGTGTACACATCGACTTTTCTTTTAAATAATCCTAGAAGAAATCGATGGTGCGGATCGTGAATTTTTTCTACTCTTAAATCTTTCGCATGTCCATTAATTACGTTAGATTCTTGTAAAATCTATACTAATATTACAAAGCTGAAGAGTTTGTTTGTTCGAACGCGCTAATCTCGGGAACTACTGGTCCAATTTGAAAAATTCCTTCGGTGTTAGATAACTAATTTATCGAGATAATAGATAGCCTAAAGCCTTCATAGGCTATCTATCATCTCGCTAAGACCAAAGGCGGAGCACTGCGGAGCACAGCTAGTAACAAATAAAGTGTCATGTAATAAAAAATTCAACCAACCGCAAACGTTCCCGGAAAAATCATACAAAAGCTAGCGTTCCCGGAAAAATGCTGTAAAACAAATCAATTTTGCAAATGAACGATTTCGGATTGATACACTTCTAAGTGATTGATGCTTAGGGACTAATTTAACTTAGTGCTTAGTTCGAGCTAAGTTAAATTTGCTCTGCTAATTGAATTATTTCTTGGAAACTTAATATGTCTACTTTTGAAATAGTTATAGTAGAAACTAGAAACGTAAACTGGATCTTAAATGTAACATAATATTATAAAATTATACTTCCTTAAAAATTTTAGAAAAATAACTAACTCATGTTTATAATGTGTAAGTGTGAATTACAAAAAAAAACAAAAAGTGTCTGCGGGCTCGTCCGGGATTTGAACCCGGGACCTCTCGCACCCTAAGCGAAAATCATACCCCTAGACCAACGAGCCGCTTGGCAAATGTTTGAAATTATATTTTATTAAGCAAATTAGTGAAAGGTAGCTATGTTAGCTACCTTTCACTAATTTGCGTTCAAATAAATTTATGACTTAATTCTTTTATAACTGTGACGAAATTTGAATGATAGCGGTATCAAGAAAGCTAATCCCACTAATAATAATATCACATAATATCACGGATATTTCTAACTTCTATTGTATTATCGACATCAATTATCATTAAACATTAAACCTATTTTATTGGAGTTATCTTAATTCTAATTTATATCTTATAAAATATAGGTAGGTACCTACTTACCTTATTCAATATTATGCTGCTTTGCGGTTTTGTGCAAAAGCAGCATTGTCACGTTTGCAGTGTAGTTAAAACGTTAAAAATACGAAGTAATGAATAAATTATAGTGTTTAAAAATTGTATTACTAAATCAGATTTCAGCTCAGTGATTTTTCATAATCATTAAAAATAACTCAATTAACATATTACATTCAAACATTCAATATACTAATAAATATAAAATGAATAACATTTTCTTCAAACATTTTACATACAAATTATAATTCAATGTCGTTCCGACAAGTCGTACCCGATAAAACATCGTGTACACTGCAGTGGAAATGTGCCAGTGCAGTGCTGGGTTCTATTGTGTCATAAAGCGGGAACACTTCTTCAACTTCTGACCTTTATGTGTAGTCTAAGTCATAAGATGCAGCGATTTTCAGCGATTTTCCGTGCTGGCGCGGGCGTCTGTCCGCATTGTCAAAAAAATTAACAAATAATTAGTAATATATTGCAATCTTCCTCTTGAACCACTATATTTAAAAAATCTTAACTTATAGGCAGACGGATAGAAGTGACTTTTTTAATACTATGAATACCTAATACTTATAAATATCGCCAATATAATATCCATGTGATTGAGTGTGATTGTGATTCGAGTCCTTGCTTATTTACAGCTTAATACTTTTATCAATAAGATATAGTGTCTTCATATTGTTATATCGCAATATGTATGACTTGAGTATTTATATTTTTCTGTATTTTTACATAAAACATTATTCACAATAAACATAACTTTTTCATTAGCGCTGGACCATTTCCAGGAAAATATCCGACACTTTCAGTCAACCATGTGATAATAATTACAGATGACGAGTATTTTCTCCGAGCCTGTAAAGCTTCATTTTCATTATTATTTGCACTTTCTGTATTTCGGGTTTCATTATATATTTTCATTTATATTGAGCAGTATTCTCTTAATAATTCTTTTAACAGTTAATAAACAAATTACTCCTGATATTATCAGTCAAAATCAACTTGTTTCGCTTACTAAAACACAATGTAATCATCCGATTGTATTGCTTAAAACAAGGGAAAATATTTATTATTCTACAAAATTGTATAACACATATGAAACACTACACAAACTATCTCATAAACTTTCAAACTATTCCCTTGAGAATGCGGCAAAAAAGAAAAGTCCTTATCAGGTATCATAAACGCGCTAAATCGTGTCTCACACCACGCCCCCGGATAATAGACGACTTGTTTCGAAGTCCGAAGTCAATTTCAGGCATATTGTCCGCTAAGAAAAGATTCATCTCATAATGTACTTCATATTATTACAGTTTTGAAGACCCATTGTATGAGGATTTGAGGAATTAGTTCTATTCTTCTGTTGGCAGCGGATTTATGATTTCTTTAGGCTGTACTTTTGTGCTAGACTGCGGTCTTTATTAGAGCTCAATAATTTATCTTCTATTTGGGGTTATAATGATCTTATAATATGAGGAAGAGTAACTAAAATATAATGTTACCTATTCTGTTGGTATTTTGATATTAAGTAGGTAGAATTTACTATGTATTAGAATAAAAATACTTGAACTTCACTTATCTAATTTTTTTACGAAGGAAAATCGCGCTGCGTAAGGATCTTAAAAGTATTTCACATCTGTTTCACTGATCGATTTTCTTTACGGATAAGTAGGTTTCTGCCTTCTCCGTCATTTTGGATTTTTTTCCTTTATAGTCTCTTGTCGGAATCCAACTGAAATCTTAAAAGAAATACTCAAATGAAAACCCTTCCGTTTCATATATTATAATATACTAGCTTTCCATCCGCTGCTTCACCCACTATTAAAAAGAACAACATCAAAATCCGTTGCGTAGTTTAAAAGAGTTAAAAGATTTAAGCTTACATAAGGACACAGGGACATAGAAAGCGACTGTTGGTACATATTGCGATTTTTATATTAAAATATCAATAATATTATTTTACTTATATTATAAGATAGTGCATCTTCTAGGCAACATCCACTGCATTAACCCATTCCAAAGTGCATAACACTCATTATATATCTGGAAGCTCTCAAAAGAGTAATTTAAAGGAAAATGTAAAGCGTGGAGCGAAATCAGCAATTGAATGATCTAGAAAGTTCTCGCAGTAACATACGTGTTTTATGTTTTAATCCGTCAGTCCTCGGATCACAGACACAATAGAAAATCTATTGTGTCTCGGCCCGATCGGGCCGCTCGGTGGTCAATGGGTTATAAAAATAGTGATGGTTGTGATAGTGCTATTTTATTCGTGGTTTTTATTGTATGGAGGAATTGCATTACGATAAAATGTTTTAACGTCTTTTTATTCAGTTGAAATTATTTTAATTTAGAAATTCCAGAAGTTAATTCATATTCGAGACTTGGGATATTATTAAAATAATTAATATACTGCAATTCTAAAAATTAACACGATTAAGAAACCTTTTTGAGAGTAATCATTCAGTTCACTATATTAAAAAATAAGGCTTACTATAAACGAGAAGCAAGCATAAAACAGAAGAGCATATTTCAAGAAAAGCACTAGCGATTTTTAAACGAAATTAGCCTTCCTAATTAGGACAAATTGCGCAAGGTGTACGGTAAAAACACATTAGTGTCCAGTGGAAACTAAATACTGAAATAATGAACACGACGGTGTCAGTGTCGTAAATTCTAAAAATATGGACTGGAAAATAGGGGTTTTATGCAGCTTCTTTTGCAAGATAATGAATATGCAGCTAATGAAGAGTATTTTTTTTACAATATCTTTATGAATTATGAGTTTGAATATTGTTTAGGGTCTTCAGATATATAAGGCCATTAATTAATTTCCCCACAATCACACAAACCAGAAATAATACTCAATAAAATTATATAAATCATGAAACACGTTGAAAAAGTTCATAATTCCATGAAACGTGAACAACAATTTCATACATCACCATTCATACGCGTAAACAGAGCGGCGAGCAAATAAAAACTTAATGAACCCGCGAAAAGGATAAAAGAGTAAGTTAAACATACAATTAACGGGAAAAATGTGGAGAACAAAGACGGACTAATTTGCGATGCAGATTGCATTTTGCATTCTGACTTTAGGCTGGATTCAGATGATATTACGAATAACTGAAAGTCGGTACTGTTTTCGCATCGCAGCATTGATTGCTAAATTTCGTTAGGCGGGTCCATACAGAGCGAGCGGCCCCGCGAACGTTCCGCGCGAGGCTCTTTGGCGGCACACGCGCTTTCCTGCCAAGTACACACTGACCGAGCTGCTCATGCAGCTATTTCTGCGGAAGCCTGCTCGCTCTATTGCCACATTTCATTAGGCGGATACATTTAAACAAGCAGTCTAGTGAAGCAATCGCTGCGCGAAGCTCTACAATCTGGTATCTGATTAATCCTGGAAAATGGCGGCATACGCGCTTTCGTATAAACGAAACTTATACAAAAATGTATACAAAATACATATTAATAAGAAATGAACACGCTCGGTACTTATATGTGGACGATCAAAAATAATGAAACTGTGATAGTGACGTGTGCTGTTATTTTCGACCGAGCTAATTCAATGCATTTATTCGCGAGGCTGTTCGCTCTGTGTGGACCCGCCTAAGCAGTAATTACGGACACATCAATCTGAGAAAAGAAAGCAATTATTAGGTTAATTTATAGCTAATAAAATATCGTAGAAATGTGGATTAATAGTTCTTTTGGTTTTATGTCTCGTATAAGCCTACAAGTTACCATCTAAAGCTAATGTACACCTGATTAACATTATAATTTATAACGTTTCATACGTCATGTTATTATTTGGTGTACCAAACAATATATATTACGCCAATGGACACAAAATACAATATACAATATAATATAAAATGAAGTGAACATTCAGTAAATTATAATAGAGTCGAAGCACGTACAAGGAATTAGATTCACACTGATTTTCAGTGGATACGAAACGGATTCATTAACTGCATCAATTTAAACCAGAATTACTAAAAGCATATGTCGGTTCATTTTCGATCTATCAATGGTTATGTAGTATAAAAGAAAGTCGTGTTAGTTACACCACAAAATCTCTATTGGACACATTGGCAAATTTATGAAAAAGAACTTACGACCAGTCGAACCCGGGGAGAACGGCTAGCCTAATATTATGCAATAGCCAATATCATAATAACACAGTAGCTTTTTTTAATACCTAACACTTTTAAATTAAATTTGTTACAACCTTTTTTACCACAAGAACCTCAAAGCATACTAAAGTTTAAAATTTCCGTCTAATGTGGTTCTCAGCCCTTACCCATAGGGTTGACACGTTTCTTAAACTCTTGAATAATATATGCCCTTCTCAAAAACAGAACGGAATACGTTATAAACCCTAACTAGAATATATAATTGGATACTCAGATGCCGAATATACAGGGAATAGAATATTTTCTAAAATTAGATTAGAAATATTTTAAACTCTATTTAATGTAAGAAGAACCATGTTTTATGTCGTTTCTTTTGATTTAATTACGTCTTTCGTTACTTAAAAAAGATAATAAAATTATTTATTTAAAGTATAAACATTTTTTTTTTCTAGACAGATATAATATCTGCTACTGCTTATTGGAATTAACGTTAAAAATATTAGCCATTGTAAAATATGTATATTAACTACCATTATTTGTCTTCCATTAAACTAAGCATAAAACCCCATCTATGTCAATAATGTAAAAAAACCAAAAAAAGGATATCCGGGCTCGTCCGGGATTTGAACCCGGGACCTCTCGCACCCTAAGCGAAAATCATACCCCTAGACCAACGAGCCGGTTGACATTACTTTGTAAATACAATTTCACATTATCACAAATACCTTTCACATATTACTCGTAAATTACGTATTTACTATTCAATTACTAGCTTTCACCTGCAGTTTTGTTCACGAGTATTATCACTACATAGAATAAACAAAATCGCTTTCGGCCGTATGTGTCTGTATCTTTAAAATTAAGGAACAGAATTTGATGAGGTTTTTTAATAGAAATAGAAAAAGAAAGCGTTTTATTGGCCACCATGTAAAAAAATATAAACACACAAAACAGAAAAAAAAGATAGCAATGGAGGCAAAAAGGACTCCCCGTCAGCAAAGCAGCAACCATTATTTAAAATGTATTGCTGCACTGATTTTCAGAGGAGACCACGATAATAGATAGAGTTATTCAAGAGGAAGGTTTTAATAAATGATTTTATAAGTTTTAGCGCAGCGCAGGAATGAATAAAACTACACATGCATGCATTCAACGTTTATTAATTATTCATCTATTAATTTTGTTTGACTTTAGCTTTGTGAATGCTCATGGGCGGCGGTGATCCCCTCATCAGGCGAACTTTCTGCTCGATTTCCACTTAAGGTGACCTACCGGTCGATTTCTACTCTTTTTTTAAAATAAAACTAAAAAGAAGGGCTTTTGAATCGTAATAATGCATAGAAATTATTTACGACTCTATCAAAAATTTCCTGTAATTTTATAGCCCATTTATCAGTCTGAAAATTTAATTTTGTTTTGGTATAAAAGATAATAACTGACTCTTCTTTAAGTAAGCATAGTTTTTTCATTTACCACTATAGCAAATTTCATTAATATAATATTTTCGATTAAGGAAATGTAACTCTACCTCAGTACTCAGTAGGTAAGTATTATTTCTTTTTTTTTTATGCATTAGGAGGCAACAGAGCAGACGCGTCACCTGGTGGTAAGTGCTCCACGTCGCCCATATGTACGCACAGTGCCAGAGACATTGTGAGTATGTTGCCGGCCTTTCAGGTAGGAATATGCTCTCTTCTTGAAGGTCCCCAGTTCATAGCCGTTTGCAAAAGCCGCATGAGGTAGTTTGTTCCAGGTGTCTGTAGTGCGCGGGAAGAAAGATCTTTTCTAAATCTACAAAGATATTCTGGAGTAGTATATTATTTATTTATTCAAGTTATTTATTATCATTAAGACTTATTTTCTGAAATAAATTTCCGCCAGTTCGATCTACGGAACGCCACAAGGGCGGAATTCCATCTTGAAGGGCACATGGCCGCAAACCATTACGGAATTTCCTTGCGGTCGCCAGCAGCCGTTCCTTAAATGGCCCTTGTGGTCTTTAGGCTGATTGTACATGAGCGTTTTATGGTAGAGCAATAATTATAAGCAGTTAAATGAAACCGATTACTAAATAATTTTGCAGAAGGAAATCTACTAATCATAAAATATTATAATCATGAATGTTTGTGTTCCTTCGAGGACTTTCGTTATTCTTTCAAATAAGTGTGATTTTTTTATAACACTAAACCGTAAACTTATAAACCGAACTATCGTACTAACATCATAGCGCTTCGCTTCACTACTAATAAAATACTGGCTTACGTATTTACATAAAAAATGTGTGATGTAAAAATATGTTACTACCTACATGAGTTTAATTAAAGTTATTATTTTTTTAGAAAACGCTGCGTTTCGTGTATAAACGCCTAAAGTTTTGTTGATTACAATAATTTCTGTTTCAATTAAACACAGTGGTTTTGAATTTACAAGAATTAGATACTTCCTCAATAATTAACTATAATACTTTAATAATTTTGTTTGCTGAATTCTTAAATATAAATATTTGGCTTTCTCATATATTTTATAAGACAAGTCAGGTTGGGTTTATCTTATATCCTATTTTCTAAGACAGGTCAGTCAATTAAAATATTTTTAAGGCTCTATTTTAACCTTGACTACTAAGCGTCTCTTGCAAAAGTGTAAAATGAGTCCGGAACTATTATTGTTATATTATTCTCTGTTATAATATTCAGAATTAATTTCTGTTATAAAATTGACACAAAAAGCATATCCGGGCTCGTCCGGGATTTGAACCCGGGACCTCTCGCACCCAAAGCGAGAATCATACCCCTAGACCAACGAGCCAGTTGACTTTCAATCAAATTAATATGCTATATTTTTTACAATATTTTCTCAACTCATTATAAAAGGTACTAGTTACGCCCCGCGGTTTTACCCGCAGTGCTCCGCACTCCGCTCCGAAGTGCATTTTAGTTATAGTAGAGCAAATTAGTATCTAACCTATTTATTGCAAAAAAAAAAACAAAATAACGAGGTTAAAAAGAGAGAACGACTAAACCAAACAAAGCAATACTGTATCCTGAAATGTCTTCTCTTTGTCTTCTCAATACACCAAATACACCATAATTAACATGTCAAGATATCGAATAATAGCAGCATCTAATTCAAAACATAGTATTATTTGAACACTGCGCAGTTTCCTATACAATATCAATTAAGAAGACATTACAAGCAATTAGAGCTTTCTGATATTGGCAGATACATTAGGACCGTTTGTTTTGGCAAAGTTTAAATGGTTAGACAATAGATTATAGAAAATTATGGTAATATAGCTTGTTTGAACTTGGTTTCTATTGTTGAGATAGGACTAATACTTTTAATGGTTCCTAACACCAAGAAAGCATGTTGGTCAGCTGTAGTTCTCAGAAGTAGGCAATTTTCTTATTAAAGACTAGCTGTGCCCGGCGGTTTTACCAGCATTACTCCGCTTCTGTTGGTCTTGGCGTGATGATTTATAGTCTATAGCCTTCCTCGATAAATGGGCTATCTAACACCGAAATAATTTTTCAAATCGGAACAGTAGTTCCTGAAATTAGCGCGTTCAAACAAACAAACTCTTCAGCTTTATAATATTAGTATATAGATATTCATATACTTATTAATTTAAAGCATTTCAATAAAACAATATTTTAGCAGTTTAGTTTTAAGTAAGTATACGTCAAACGTGGTCAAATTTTTAAGATTTGTGTTATAACACCTGATTACACAGTTTGATTAAACAATTGGCTTATACTTCTGTTACAATTATAATTTTCTAAAAAAAAACAAAATCCCACAAATATTTTATAAAACGGGATTTAGACTAGGTACACGATAAGTTACATTCTCAAAGGTTACAAGTTTAATACATCTTATGAAGTCGCGATTTCTCCTGGGGCAGAAATTCTATTCCTAATTCCTACAGCATTCCTAGAGCTTCCCTGGAGACCCGCTAAGCTGAGACTTGGTATTAAGGTATTTCAGATTTTAAATCAGGTCTGTAATATCTTTAAAATTCGTATAGAATACGTTTTATAAATGAATGAACAAATTAATGAACGATGAATGCGATTAGCGCCATATTTTAAAGATTAGTAATTTTGGGATTGATTTTGTCAATCTTTTAACTTATCGTGGCCATATATGGTTATATATTTTCTTGTATAAGTACTTTACATTATTCAAAATTAATTTAAAAAGCAGAGCGACGATGAATGGTCATTTTTTTCACATAACAATAACAATTTCAATTCACATAACAATTTAGTGGAAACCATTATGGAAGGAAAGGTGGATGAAAATTGTGAAAAAGGGAGGCCAAATTAAAGAACATGCATGCATTCACCCATGAAAAAGAGGATTTATTATATAGATCTCATTTCATAAATTGTGTTAAAAGCTCATGTCACATTGCTCAATAGCATTGCTCTACTTTTTCACAATGTCTTTAAAAATATACCGAAAAATGTATCGATATAGGTACTTAAGAAATTAGCATAAACCTGACCTAAAAGACAATATCACAAGCGACAGCTCACATAAATTCGTATACACCACTATCTATATAGCTTGTCTATACAGGGTGTAATCGTTAAGTGTGCACAGGCGATTATTGCACGCCTCATAAGCGAAGCGTTGAGGTGGGTACTACTGTCACTTCGCGCAAAACATCTGATTTTTCAAACTTAAAATGTCTTTATGTATCATACATTGCACTTGTAAGATAATACATACACACACATATTAAGAAAAAACACTATTTTTAACGTTCATGATATTTTTGATGTCATTTTTGTTATTTAAACTAGTTAAAAAACAGTTTAAAAAAGTTCTGTCTTGGACGTCCGTGTGTCTGTATGTGCGGATCCTTTTTCTTGTTAACACGATAGCGACCGAAATACTTTACTAATCGAGTCTTTTTTTTTCTCTTACGCTTGAGTATGCTCAGGAATAGAACCCTTTCATTTTTCAGGGTCTGATTCGATGTGGTTTAATTGTTATTAAATAAACAAAAACAATAATTAATAAATATTTATTAAAAAAAAATTATGAGGCGTGCACTTTTGGATTTTCCAAATTATTCCGTAACTATTGCAGATATCAAAAAACTTTAAACTGATATTGAAAGTGCTATACCTAATGAGTAAAAACAATAATAACTTTTTAAAATGCAAACGATAAATATCCAAAAATGCAGCTTAGTTACTATGAAACGCTCCCACTTAACGATTACACCCGGTATAGTTCTCCGTCTTGACAACATAAAGTCAGGTTGCGGAAAAATGCAATGCATTTTGGCAGCTTCACTGCTCTGGTAAGCTGACTTGTGCTCATCTTATCAAGCTTCTGGTATTATAGTTTAACCTTCGTATCTTTAGATAAAGTATGTTTTATATACATTATAATATAAACTCAAACTCAAACTCAAACTCAAACATTCATTTATTCAATTAGACTACTATTTAGTAGCACTTTCGAATCGTCATTACATAAGTATTTTTAACATTTACCACCTTTTTTATAGGTACTTGCAGTTTATTGGGATTATAATTATTTTATATTTGTGGGTGTGTGCTACTCTAGGATTCATCACATATACCTAACTAGGAAATATAATAACAAAATATAGCGCTATTCGTCTTTTCACTACATTACTAGCTAATACATCGGAAACGTTAAATTTCGTATTGTGAGAGACTGGTGCCTAAAATAGGGTTTCAAACGATGATTCACAAAAGGGTACCTACAAGTTAACAGCCCCTCCCATGTACCGATAACAAACTGTATTCAATATACGAATAAATTCAGATCGATCTGATGATATTCGCATACAAACATAAACTTTCAAATTTATGCTAGAACGTAGCCCGGAAAACTTCGTATCTGTAAACATTTTCTTCACAGTATTTTTATTTACAATATTTGATTCGTGTATTTATATAGTAAGCTGTCATATTATATGTATACACATGTATAAATTTGTCGTAGGTAACAAACTTTTAGTATATCGATTGAACATCATGTTCCTGAGTCTTTTGAACTCTAGAGAAATATAAGTAGGTACATTATGGTAGCAAATCAACAAGAAAAAATATAATTACAAATATTTTAACAACACTAACAACGCTGCGAATTTTTTATAAAATTCGCAGCGTTGTCTTTCAGTATCCAGAAAGCTATATAAAAGTCTTGTATATTTTTCTCAATCGCATATAATAAAAAGTCACAGTATAAAAATGTAGAGTTACGCCAAAATAATTCACAAACTTCACAATTACTACTTCTTACGTATATTGTGTATATTATTTAACATACCTACCTCTAAATGAAATAAATAAAATATATCAGTAGAAATCATCGTTTCAACATTAATAAAAAGTAGACTATAGAGCTGAAATCTTGTTAAATTTAAATATATTCAACTATTGTATTCAGACGCTGATATCTTCATTGTGTCGCTGACAAAGGCTTTTCAGGCATTCCCTTTGCGCCCTAAATACTAAATTTACAATACGGTGAAACGTGTTTATAGAAAAAATATTATTAACATATATTTCTTTGAAAATGGTCTCACCTTGGTATGAATTGTGCTACCTAACAAAACGCCTAGATACAACGTGGGTAAAATGAATATTGTTTATAGGTATAATTAATATCAATAGCGACAACAACACTAAGAACATTTTCAAAATTTAAAATTTTCTACTGTGTACGAACGTAGGGACGTACCTACTCCGAATTTCAAATTTTGACTACCTACCAGGCAATCCTAGTACATATTACTAAATACAAATACTATAATACCTATGTTGTTATGTATACTACAAATATTATAAACTATGCATAGTTTTTCGTACATTCTAACTATCAATGCCATAAAATCCTCAATTCCTTTCCGTACCGCGTTATTTTCGAAGGGTTCACAAAGGGCCACTTTTATAATATCTTCTTTGAATATTTAACATAATAATCTTTTGTAAGCTGAACACATTGGTAGAATGCTTACCCTTATCCAGAAACACGCAAAATATTCCACTATCATAATATCTAAAGTTAACCAATGTTCCCATGTGATAACAAAAACAAACCGAACGTTTAAGGTAACATAATATGAATTGGAATATTTTTATTTTTTTGCTAGAAATATAAGTTTTTGTTTTTAAAAGATACCGAATCATAATATTCTTGAATACTTGTTAGAAACGGTGGTGGTATTGAGAAAAATCAAATCTTACTTTACCAAACTAATTTGACTTACAAAAAACACAAAATGAAACAATATTTTTCATAGATTACTGTTACATTATACTTATATTTAGATAAATAAGTAGGTATATTAACTTTTTTACTATTATGAATATTAGCACATATTTTCAAGATATAGTATTTATTATATACCCAGAAGACTCTACTCTATACTCTTTTTTATAAGATAAAAAAACCATAGACAAAGTCCGTAAAAATAACTAGTTAAACAAAGGCACAGAGTATATTACTTGACATTTATAAATCACCGCATTACACGTGCTTTTGTTCACTTAATTAAAATTAAGATTAATTCTTTACGGCAGGTAAAGGGTTGTAATATAAATGGCTGCCGTTCTTCATGACATACATTATTTACAGTTTTAAATAACTTCTGCTCCATATTAATTTAAAGTGTCACTTTGTGGGTAGCTGTATTATATACAATTTTAAGCGATAGGTCGTTAGAAATTGGTCTGTTTACGTAACTATGTTTTTTCTCTTTAGAGGTATATAATAAACATGTAAAATATGCTGTACCTGTTAAATAGGCGTTATATTTTTATCAAACAATGTGTTAATGATTTCTTTATAGTATAAGATACATGACTAGGTATTAATTCTACCTACCTTGTGTAAATGAAAATGAAATGTATACGTGAAAATTACCTATAACCCTGAATTAGGGTGTGGCCATATCCTTGAAGATAACAAGGAGGAAATAAAAGGATATTTACTTTAAAATCATCCAATTTTGATCAAACACGAATGAATGAATAGGGACGTAATTTGTATTCCATTTTTAAAATTTGTTAAAATTTGTGTTTTCCTAAAACAATAGGTACTCTCCATTTCTTCTCTTCTTATGTTTGAAATGACTGAGTAGGTTACTTTTTAAAATAATCACAATTGAACATAAATCTATCTAGACTAAACTAACGAACACCAATTAGTCTACTATTAACAAGCACACATACACAGATATAGGTCACACACACACATGTATCGGTTTATTGGAAGAGGTTCCGCTGTACTGGCGAAGACGATAGAGGTTTAGAGTTTAGGGTGGCTCCTAAACACGCGTTAGAATAAGTATATATTTATTTTACCAAGTATAAATATTTGTGAAGTGGTTAAATTATTAAACGTATGAATTTGATCTTGCTATGTGTGAAAAGTGAAATTATTTAAAATGAAAAAAAAAATCTGCAGATTTTATTTTAATCTTATTGTCTATTTGAAACTTTAGAATAAGTGAATTGTAAAATTCTTTGAAATAAATGTCTCTAAACCTATTTAGTGTGTGTTTACGTACTAGTTTAGACACTAAAATACTTATCGTCGTTTGTGTTTCAATTCAAAATTTTGAATTGAGATATTCATGGAATAACAGGCACATACGAGTCTATGTGTATCAGTTTCTCGGATGCGTAGAAGTTTGAATGAATTATCAATCAACAGAGTTTTCTTTTGAAGAGTTCGCTGAGGCCTGACAGCGCCATTATTGCGTATTAATTCTAGTGAAGAATGTTTCTGCTAAATTTGTGTACAATATGACTAGAAGCCGTCGTAGAAAATGCGAAAAATTACTAATGATTATTTCTTCTACTGTTTCCGAAATACAATTTCTTAAACTCGTTACTAACTTACCATCGAAATTGTATTTATTACTGATAATGATAATTCTTCCAATAAACGCTTGTTTTATGGCCCCAATGTCGTGTAGATGAGATGTCGTGAAATGCATTCATCGCGACCACAAGCTCGCTGTGCTGTTCCAATATGTTGCACGGTTCAGCTTTCTGGAGTTACTCGCTACATTATATTGTACATGTGTTATATTATTGAAGTTAACATTGCAAGGGAAAAAGTTTAGCAGGAAAAATGTTATGTTCACTTGAAAATATATTCATTTTAACACGCGCCTCTTTAAAAGTACAGATATAGATATTATACATTTTATACTCTTCATGACCCACCATTTATGATCCACATAGTTACTTAAAAATACTCAAAAGCGTGATTTTGATTTGTTATTCTAATGGTTATTCAGCTTTACATATTTTTGAGATACGGTGATAAAGGCGCAGTCAGTCTAAGTGGTGAGCGTTGTCATTTTTACACTAAACGGACGATAATAATTCAATCACTCAATACAAATGTATATAATATTTAGTTTAGAAACAACGAAAAATTATCCGATTTTAAACAATTAGACTCCTTTCAAATAAAACACTAAATAAAAATAACTCGCTATAAAATTGTTTCTCACTTTAGTAACATACAAATGATAAAAATATTTCAAAATTTGCGCGATCGGCGATACGAACTTACTTCAAAGCTCTATTTGCCTTTGTACAGTTCAATATTTTGTACAAGAATATTGTTGTAGTTAGGATAAGTTTCCTAACGATACATATATTATTGGAGCTAGTTTGTTGTAGCAAAAATGTTGTAACGTATTCTATACTTTATAGCTAGCTTTTGCCCACGACTTCGCCCGCGTTAAGAAGTATTGTTTTAAATTAGGTATCGTTTTTTTTATTAGCACCTTGGGGTTAGAATTGATCAAAATCCTTTCTTAGCGGATACCTACGTCCTAACATCTACTTGCATGCTAAATTTCAGCCTGATCCGTTTATGTTATTCAAATACTGTAAGATCCTGCATAATCCTGATATTTCTTGAGAATATATCTTTTATTTATTAGTTAGTTAGCTAGTATTTATTTACCTTAATTTACAATTAAGGGCTGATTTTTCAATCCTTGGTTAAAACTTATTCGTCGAATAATGTATAAAACTACTATTTTAAAAACGTATTCTAATTGCCCGTATTTGACAGTTTACGTGACATTTTAATATTATCGTGTAATACTTAATTGGACGGATATAATAAGTTTTATCCAAGCATTGAAAAATCTGCCCTTAGTAAATCTACAAATTATAAACAGTTAGATATCATCCTAATCCAACCAATAAATCTATTATTTGATACCCTTTGATTGTATTTGCATTATAAGTTGTGTTAACAGCACTTTCTTTTATATTATTTTATAGATTTCGTACATTAACAAATCTTAAGCAAATCCATATACATACAGCTAGTACATATAAGACCATTAATTATTATAATCATATTATACGCGGCGTGAAGAGCGACGAAGTAACTAGGTTATCTCAAGAGCCTGGAGCTTAGTCATTTCATTATATAACTTGCCAGAATGTGCGTGTTTTATAAGTACTGTTTGTGTAATCTTGGTACAGTACCTACAGTAAGTGCGTAAGCTAGTCCTGGGTTCGATTCCCTGTGACAAAAAAATCTGTTTAAAAAAAGGGTAAAATATACACCTTACTTTTTAAAGCAAAAAAGTAAAATTGTCCATAAATATTTTGATTTCGCATCAAAGGTAAAAAATTAACTGTATTGTAAAATTTTTACATGAATTTCTATCGTAACATTATTTTTTCAGTTGCACTTGCAAAGAAACGTCCAACATGGAATCTTCAAAGTTAAAGAATTCAGCATTTACATACATAAACTGTATGTAGGTACATCCCACATAACAAACAATCTAGTTTCTAATTAAATCAATTTAAATCAGGACATCGGATCTAAACTGCATTCTATTAAATTATATTGTAATTAATTGACTAGACTTGACATCGTCGGATTAGCAGCTAATATCAGTAATTGCTTTACTGTTGTTTGCCATTTCGTGTATTCAAGACAAAGCCTTCATAAAGTCAAACATACAAAATTAGAGCAATTAATAATATTAATTTTATGCAGTGTTCATAACGCATTCGTCTACTGAAGAAAAAATTATGAAACTAACATGTCACAAAAATACAAGAAAATATAATATAGTTGAGAAGCTAAAAAGTCAGACTCGGTAAGTATAGATGTGTACCTCAGTGTACCTCATTACTACTACAACAATCGTAATGAAATAGGCTTATTAAAATTTATTTTTCTACGCCTTTCATTATGGCTCTGAATTTAGCTCTACTATTTGGATTAAAATGTTATTTTTCAATGTTTTATTCAGTTCTATTAAATCAATTTTGAAACTTAAATGCAATCTTAAACTCAGTAAGGTCCAGAAAAAGGATAAGTCAATAATTTAGTGGGTAAAAATATGAAAATAAAATACCGAAATATGTATACATAGCATATTTATTACATATTTACAAAGTTATACATAAAATCATTGTACAAAATATCACAAAAGGGGAGTTGTGAAGATGTTGAAATGTCATGGAAAGCTCTCCCACAGAGTATTTGAAATGAACACAAGTTATAGACTATAAACACTAGATGGCGCTAGTAATACTTTACGTTTTAACAGTATTAAAATAAGAATTCAAAATAGCCTTATTTATGAAGAATTTAACATTAAGTAACAAATCATAAACAGTAGAACATTCGAAAGTATATATCAGCGCCATCTAGTTTCGCTGCACGGTTATGGCTCAGTGGTATCCGTAGCCGATACCGTGACCGTAACCGCCGTAGCCGAGACCGGAGTAGCCGGAGTAACCGGAGTAACCGACCGGGGAACCGTAGTAACTGCCGTGGCTGCCGTAACCGCCATATCCTCCATAACCACCTGGAATTAGACAAAAAAAGATAAGTATAAAAGGTATGTTTCATAAAAATGACATAGTGATAGAGTGCAAGTGTAGTTAAAACATTATCAACTTAAGGGTTCAATCCTCAAAGGTAAAGAAAGAAGAGAGAACAAAACACGCACACAAACATTTTGTATGACTTGTATAGGTAGGTTAGGTAGTAGTATAGGTATATAAAGTTATAATTACCAAGGCCGGAGTATCCACCATAACCGCCATAACCGCCAAGACCGCCGTAACCGTGAGAGGTGGTGTACCCAATCTTGCTTACGACTGGGACTGGAATAACAAAATACAATTGTGTTAAAATGTTTATTCTTATCATAGATCTGTAGTTAAGGATGTGCAAATTTTTGGTGAAAATTACGGTTAAACAACTACTCTTTGACTGACCGGTTGGCTTGGTTGGTAGTGGGCAGTGGCCCTGCCTTCCAAGCCAGAGGTCGTGGGTTCGATTCCCACCCGAGGCAAATATTTGTGTGATGGATTAATAGAAGATATGTTTGCTCTGTGTCTGGGTGTTAATTATCTATATAAGTATTTATTTAAAAATTATGTATGTTTATCAGCCATCTGGTTTCCAATAAACAAGCGAAAGCTTAGTATGGGATCAGATTGTGCCGTGTGTGAAAATTGTCCTGAAATATTTATTATTTACTCCTGAAATAAAATAGGTACGTCACATTACACTGAGCGAAACGAAGGAATAAACATAGACATTATTGTACTTAAAGTTAATTAATCGTAATTCTGATTATCGAATTACTTTCGTTAATTATCGTTATTAAGGTGCTCATCGATATATGTCTCTATTTCGACGAATTATACATAAAAATTTAGCCATATACGACATTACAAAAGAAAAATGTGACTCGTATTCTATTCCTAACTCGATCAACTCAAGTAACTTTATCCGAACCGAAAAGAATTAGAATAATTTATTCCAAAAATGTCGAACAAGGAAAGTAACCGATAAAGTCCATAAAAGATTCAAGTCAATTTGGACTATTTTAAATCGATTTTCATTATAATTTGATCGAAAAAGACGTTAAATTTTTTACAAAGATTCAATCTCAAACCGGAATTAGGAATGTTTTATTCAAATACTTACTAGCACTTCTCAGCCCTTTACTTTTAAACTTTTTTAATCGATGCTTGAACTAATCACTATTTTTTTTTCTTTTTTCCTTATATAAAATAGCACGAGAGTGAAGGAGACGAAACACCGTTTAAATTAATGACATCCATTTTTGTAATGGCTGCCTTAATTGGTAATCATTTATTAAGCTTCCTCTTGTTTGAAGGTTTGATCACTAATGTATATCTAAGTAATATTAATTAAAAAACAGGAAGAGATGCTTCTTAATTATGATCGTCCTCGCCAAAATAGTCTCATATATTATAAATGTAATAGATAATATAAATTTGTCTCAAAATGTTTAAATTATAATAAAAACTATTGGTCATTGGTCAGTGACCACGCTTCACGCATCAGCGGTACATTGTCAATGCTAAGGTCAAATCAAATCTACAAAAAATCAATTTAGTTGCATGATTGCAATAGGTACGTACCTACTTCCGAGATATTTTTAAATTGTTTTGTATAAGGGCATTATTTTTATGTCTCTGCATTAAAAACTCATAAAAGGATCAAATGGGAGTGAATTTTGATAATATTTTACGGACTAAAGCATAAATAACTAAGATTTTGACATTTTGAACAGTGAATTCACGGATTACATTTAAACATCCACTCCCTTTATTAAAATTGCAAGCTTAATTTTGATAATATCTCGTAGAAACATGAAAATTTCAATTTCATACTCGTAAAGTATGTAGATATTTAGAAAATTAAAAAAATTCCAAATAAAACTTCCATCTGCTGTAAACTTTCGATATGAAACTATTGAATTTTTCATTACTGTTGCTTTAGGATTCTTGTTGTTACAAACTGAATATTTTTCTTGTGGTATTCAAATTATAAGAGATACACAGATAAAATACTTAAATAATAAAAAGGTGGGAATTTTTCGCTATCTTTTTAAGTTCAACAGTCTTAAATATAGAGAGAGGTCTTATTATAAACTATTTCCTATAATTTACCTATAATAATAAATATCTGTTCTTTTTAATAGCAGTAACAGTAAGAGGAATTAATTTTCGTCTTAATTCCGTACCGAAAAATACTTCACGCTTTGTTGAATAAGTACAAAATGTTTTCTTAGAAATTTAAAAATTACAGATACAAAAAATTCAATAAATGTCCTTCAAATCCCTTAACGAAAATATAAGAAATATAATAATTACTTCTTGAAGCGATTTTTTTTAAATTGATTTCTAACTAGCGATCCGTCCCGTCTTTGCCCGTGGTATTATAATATTATAAAGCCTATGGAACTCAGTAATCACGTACATATTATCTAATGACGAAAGATTTTTTTTAAATGGTCCATTAGTGCCTGAGATTATCGCGTTCAAGCAAACAAACTCTTCAGGCCTTTAGCTTATTATTAGTAGGTATAGATGTAATATTTAATATTGTTGTATTGATAATTAATTCAACTTATAAACACCGTCATCTACGGCTGATTAACATAAAAAGCAATGTCCCTTGACAATTGGCGTGAGCAATTATTCTTGCCCTCACGTAAATTACAGCTATAAGAAATAACACCGGGATATTAATATAATCACTATGTGTATGTGTGTCAAGGGTGAGTTTCCCACGTTAGTATTGACGGTTGAATTTAAACTGTTGTTTGTCGTATGCGTATTATAAAATGTGTACTTCTTGCATTTATTGTCTGACAAATGAGTCAAATTGTATTGCAAAGGTCTCAGGGATTGTCTGATATAGACTCAACAATATTTTCCCGTTAAATTCTCAGCTTATACCAATTTTGAACTATAGTATAATAATTATGTTAAGAATGCTTTTAAGTCATCTACTTGTATCAATGAGTCCGTTAAAACCATATTATATTATAGTTCTGAAAATTATTTGCTGTAAAAAATTATTGGTTATAACTTATAAGAAATATAGGTTCCAAAACTAAGTCTCCATTTAATACGTAAAGATCGCAAGCGCAGATCTCACAAATAACACTAATTCTAACCGATCGGAGCAAGACATTTTATTGCAAATGCTCCTCTTTGTTTCCAATTTATACGACAGTTTGAGCTTAATCGGTTCCTAGCTTTGGATTTAAGGGTAACTATGTATTGGCGACTAATCTTCTTAGTTATTGGAAGGCTATTTATACACCAATGATTATATAAATTTAAATAGACCTCATCAAATGAATAATAAAAACTTAACGATAAGATAATGTCTACACCAACAATCAACATCCAATTTATTTACGTCGTTCTCCTTATACTTAATTCCCATCATATTTAACTCAGCTATAGGCTCAGAAATTTATCTTTAAAACACATACTTGTAGCACATACACTAGTCTTTAATATAACAACATGATTGATGATCTTTAATAGTCCTATTAGTTGTGATTAAACCTAAATGCGCGAATTAATAACCACTAATTTCATCAATTACGTTCTATATTCTAAATCTTACTTAAATTTTGTAACTTTAGATGCTATGTTAGACTAATATTAAACAGTTTTCCGTGCTCTTGATATTACGTATCTTGGCATTACATATAAGGCCGTGAAAAGGAATTTAAATACATGTGACAAAACGACTTTTAAATTTGCAATTTTCACATAGTCGTTCGCGTATAAACAGCCTGTTTGCTAAAACGTTATTGCTTTTAATTGGCAATGAATAAAATTAGTAGTTCGTTAGTGTTCGCAAATCGAGGAGTTGAATCGATTCTAAAGGATTGTTATTTTAAATGAGATTTGCGAGATTTAGCGATAGGACTTTTGGGTGCTTTTGTATTGGATTAAGTATCTATATTTAAATATAAGGAACTCTATTGTTCGTAGACATTTCGTACATTTTCTTATTCATGCTTAGAATTAAACAGGTATACTTTAAAATTATGTACATTACTTAACCGGTCTCCAAACGATACTAAAAATTTAGCATATGCAATTTTTTTACTATGACATAATCAAGTCAACCACAACAACATTTTTAATGCTTCAACTTTTATCTTGTTTATTATTATTTTTACCGTTAATCAATAGAGTTACGAATTGATTCCCTATACCTAATATTTGTTGAACGATTATCTTAAACAAACGGATTACTTATAAATTCTTATAGAACAGTCCTTATAATAACAGAACGTTTCAAGTTTAAGAGTACATAGTAATGTGTAGACATCGGATTATATGCATTTGCATATTTGCATATGCAAATGCATAAAACTCTCTAATTACGGCGTTAGTGCATATTTTAGCCTTTTTCCCCAATCGTGCATATTTCGTTAAGTAGCGGGAGTTTTGATTGGTCGACTAACATTTAGTAGCCAATCAGAACGCTCAGCGAGTAAACAAACCCTATTTTGGCATGGTAAAATGGCAAAAAATTACAAAATGGGCTCCATTTTAAGTAAATTTTGAGCGATTCAAAATAGGGCTAGATTACCCTTTTGGGGCTAAAAACTTAAAACACGGGTTGAATTCCAAAAAAGGGCTAGATTTAGCCCGGAAAGGTCTAAGGTGGCAACACTGGGCTCGCGGGTGACAAACGTCACAAATTTGCGCTCGAAAATTTGGTAAGAATGCTTAATTGTATATTGGCACAAAAACTATACTTAATTTCAAGAAAATTTCAATGTTTTGTACAATCTTTGATTTAAATATATAAAAATAATAAAGGTTTTTTGATTTTTTATTGTGCATATTTTAGGCATATTAGTCGTTTTTAGTGCATATTTCGGCCTTTTTTAGTGCATATTTGCATGCATATTTTGGCATTTTGTTAGTGCATATAATCCGATGTCTAGTAATGTGTAATAATTCTCAAAAGTGTACTAGTTATAAGTGAAAAATTGTAATTAAGTATTTGTGATTACACGTATTTTCTTTCTTTCTTCTAATGTTTTGGCAAAATTAAGATTTATATTTTTTCTTACAGCACAGTAAGTTTCTTACCGGAGTATCCACTGTAACCGCCGTAGCCTCCGTAACCGAGACCGCTGTAACCGCCGTAACCGCCGTAACCGCCATAACCGCCGTAACCGCCGTAACCGAGACCGCTGATTCCGCGCTTCTCAGTCTTCTTTGCGGCATCTTCAGCAGCGACTGCTGCGATGGCAAGAGCGGCTACAATCTGTATTGGAAAATATTTATTAAAACAGGAAAGATGGGATTTCGGTTCTGACTCGATGACGAAATGTTTGCAATTTTAAAATACGATGTAAATTCATTCATGTACTTTTTATAAGATTACCTTAATGTAGTAAAAGTTGATTTTGTTAATACTTAAAAATGCACTTATTATGATATTATGAATTATGGTGTAATATTTTTATTGAAATAAATAATTTTATTTTGAACGTGGAGATTTTTTCTACATTTTTTCTTTCAGCTAAACTTTTAAGCAGTGTTTTTGAATAAATTTAGATCAATTAATTTAGAAATATATAATCTGATGTTGAATAGTGTATTTAATTACCGATTTTTTCCCCAAACATAGAGCCAAACCGGTACTACTAACAAGTCATTCGTCTTCAAGCTCAGTTGAGTGAACTAATTATATATATATTAGTTTTTTGAAATTGATATATTATGGTCATTTAGTTATCTGTTACATTGTGATAAATGTTTTGATTTAATTTAATGGTATTTTTGTTTACGATTATTTATTTAATGTTTTATGGTTAATCCAGTTATGCAATAAAATATGTTGAATTAGTTTTCATTATTTCTTTGACATTTGTGTTTATCTATCTGTCTATATGTCTGGATCGTAATATATATATCTGTCTATATGTCTGGATCGTAAAATATTGAATTTTACCAACAATACAAAAAAATAGACGAAAGAGGTATCATTTTTTTACACGCTTTATATTAGCTTCACCTGAATGTTTGTAACCGACTTCTTTGGGCGCGATTTTGACCCACTTTAAACGGCCAGATCTCGTTCAAACTTTGTAGATTTATTGAGGACCGATGACAATACACTAATTTGATAAAATAAATAATAGTTTAAAAAAAATAAAAAACACGCTTTTTATAGAAAACCGAACTAAAAGTGTGTTTTTTAGTTTTTTTTTAAACTATTATTATTTTATTTCAATACCATTGAAATCGATTGTCCGTAAAATTGTACGTCTTGCACAAAGTAAGCCTTGAGTTTTCCTATCGCAGGATATCCTTTGAGTAAATACAGTGTTTTAGTATTTCCCAAGCAGCCATTAACCATTTTAGGGCACCTATTCAAACTAACATTTGTTACACGACTTTACATGCCACTTTATTCATTGAGTGGAATATTTCTTAACGTTTCCTTTTGAGTTGTCTTTTGTTTCTCTTATTTCCCGAATTAGACGCTTTAGAAAACTTTAAGACTGCATTTTGTAACTAAGTAAGAATCTCATTTTCGTGAAGTTTAAATTTTATATTATACCTGTCTACTTTTAAATTAATTCAGAACATGACGTTTCGATTAAATTATGCTGGATAAACAACCTTAAATTTTGGCCTAATTGAAAAACAACATTAATATTATTCAAAAAAAGCAATAAACGATTTATATCCGTTTACATGTTGTTTATATTTTTAATTTTTAGAGTACTAAAGTCTTTTTAAATAAGTACTCTCCTAATTTTATGAACAATTCATTTCGGAGTTAATTATAATGTAATATTTTGCCTAATAAAGACAGTTAGAAAATGTTCACAAAATAATCAGCCACGCATAACTTCCTACTATTTAAAAATAAAGAATTAAACAATTTAGTTTTATTGAATGAGATTTTAAAATGTTAAAGCAAATACTTTACAAGAGTTTACTATATTATTTATTTTAATGTAAATGCCACAAGTAAATGTTTTTTTTTTTTAAATTTTCCAATTATATTATAAAAAATCTAGTTATTATAGATTTTTTCTGAAAAAATCATTAAATCGATACTGATTAATTACCATAGAAGTATTCCTGTAATTATAGCAATTAATACAAATATATAATAGTTAGATACGCTAGATAATGAACTTACAATAGCAATTGTTACAGTTGCTACATCTTATTGTTTGAAAGTATTCGTGTTATTTACAATACCGCCTTCGCTTCGCTTCGCTTCATTTGTAAAAGTACTAATCAATATTAATAAGTTGGACTTTGACAAATTTTGACGGATTGCAAACGTTTTATTTTTTCACCAAATACAATTTTTTATGTAATTTAAAGGATCAATTATTTTTAGGTTAAAATGGAAAAATATTTATGTTTATTATTTTGTAGGATTTAAAAATTTAAAGTTAAAATTAAGTTATAATAGGCCGAAATATAAAATGAATGTAATTTTGTAAAAAAAAAATATTTATGATTATTATAGATTATCGATCTATCAACTCTATCAAAACTAGCAAATCCATATCCAAGGTGGTGGTAAATAAACAAAAATCCTTACCAGGAATTTCATGTTGTCTGTATTTTCACTGTCAAGTGACTGATGCTTGTAGCAAGTTATGTAGCGCTTATATACTGCGGTATGGGCATTCCTTCAAGGTCCAACTTATTGTTATTATTTCAGTTTGTGGGAACTTCGGAGTTTATTACACTTAAAGGTTTTAAGGTCCAGAATAGTTGGGGTTAATGGTGTTATAAAAGTATGTATTTGTAAAATGTAGGAACCTAGCTGTGGGAGGTTTTTATATTTTTTGGTGGTAAATTATAATGTTGTTTATAGAATAATCAAAAATATGGATAGTGTTTTTTATGATATTCTTAATTTGTTATATTTTAAATTAGAAAATGTTATTAATCACACATAAATAAACTTTTATTCATTTAAGTCAGGATTTTTATTGCGTAATTTGCGTTTTTTTGTGAAGCAAAATATAATATGCCTACATAGAACATCATTGTGGAATTGTCCAATTTTTTAATTATTAATAAATTAAAACCTATAATTATTGTTTTTCATTTTCATTCACTCATGTTATGCAATATTTATTTACTTGAATATTGCAATAAAAGTAGACCTTATTATTTTATTATCTAATTATTATAAACAATAAATACTTTGACTTAAATAATATATTATAGCTGTTATTTATTATCGTATAGATATAATATAATATTTATAAATATAACAATAAGTATAAGTTTTATTCTAATTTATTATAAAATGAATAGGTACTTTGGGTTACAACGGTATAAATTAATCGAACAAACTTGATAGACATTATTTTAAAATATAAATAACAGTAAATTATTTTAACATTATGATGTAGACAGACTCGTTTATACATAATAGGTAAACAGTACATTGACCCCTTTTGAGGTATGGGGCTGATGCATTTCATATAATTCACAAATCGATTATATTTAAGGATAAGAATAAGAAGAATAAAGAAAAAGAATAAAGGGACAAAAGGTATCTTTCACTACTTTCTTCAAATAAATAATGCTTTATGTTAAGTTTATTTCGTAATACATATTTGGGAATCGAACCCAGTAATTTCTTTTTCTGCACCTTTCTCCGGGTAAAAAGAAGCCTATGAGAGGATGCGATGATGTTTTTGAATATTAATTTTTTGTCTATGCCATAATATAATTTCATTAAGATTGGCTTTTTCGAGAAAGAGTTATAATCATCCGTATTTATTTCATACAAATATACATTTATCTATCCTTAGAACCATGCTCACAATCTTTAACGTTTACGTTTACGTGGCTCGCGGGCCTTGAGAGCGGGGACCGAATCCAGAAATTCCGTAACGAAAAAACCTCACGCTCCTATTTTTTCCTCCTCCCACTCCGACGGGCACGGAGGTGTGGCTTGAAGGCATAGCATGCAATAGCTTTACCGCGGCAGTCCCCGAGTGCCACACGTCTTTTTTTAAATAGATTAGGACACGAATATAAAGAGAATAGAGGTCACAAAAAATAAAAATGCGTTCCTTCAGGAAACAAAATATTTTTACTTAGGTATTATAACCATAATAGGCGTGTTTAAAATATATTTAGTAACTATATTATCAGACTTAATTTTAAATTTATCTCCATTAACGGTTGGTTGCCTCTTGCTGTATGAAATTTTGAAATTAAGGCAAGCTACAACGATATGAATGTTCTGACCTGCTCCTTGCAACAATGGTTAAGTGTTGTAATAAAAATAAAAGTATGAATAATTACGTATTTTATTGCAGAAAAAATAAATTAAACTAAACATTAACTATATCTTTCATGTAGGTTTATAAATCAGACCGGTTGTCTATTTACTGGACTGGCTAGATAAATTTAATTTAATATTGTATTTAACAAAATATGACTTAACTAGCTTACCGCCCGCGGCTTCGCCCGCTTTGTCTCAAACCTAATAAATTATACACTAAAACCTTCCTTTTGAATCACTCTATGTATTAAAAAAAACCGCATCAAAATCCGTTCCGTAGTTTTAAAGATTTAAGCATACAAAGGGACATAGGGACAGAAAAAGCGACTTTGTATTATACTATGTAGTGATAAGAAAATTTTCTTCTTCACTTTCTGAAATGGTAATTTTTGATTTTGATTTTTGATTTTGAAGTATTTATTATTGCCTCATAAATTGAAACACGACCTTTTCTTATAAGACACAATATTTTTTGTATTTAATGTATTTTGAAAATGGTTTATTTATATTTTCCTCATAAATAAATGTTTCTTGGTTATATAATCAAAAGGACATAAATCATAATTTAATGCACAAAATTGGCCAAGATTTAAGTGACCCAAAGTGACCTAATGTACGTGAATGAGTTGTATGAACTTTAAGTTTTTGTGCAGGATCTAAATCTAGACATCATTTATTACCTGAAGTCTATTAGGCCTATTATGAACTTCTCCATAAAAAAATATACTGATCGAATCGAGAGCCTCCTCCTTTTTTTTGAAGTCAGTTAAAAATGACTATAAAAGATAATAATTGTATTTTTCCTTGCATTAGAGTTCAAAAATAGGTCACAAGTTTTGACTATGTATATGTAATGCAGTCATAGGCGAAATATAATTAAAATACATTTTTTTCTGATGATAAACGTGTAAATTAAGTTCCAATCTATCAAAATATGTACCCAATTTTAATCAAACCGGCTCGGTAAATTTTGCGCTATTGAAAATAAACAGGGCGACACCTTAGCGGCGACACACATATTTTAATCTATACATCTATACATATATAATATATATATAAATGAAACCCGTTTCGCGTTGTCACGGCATCACGTGTGAACGGGTGGACCGATTTCGATAATTCTTTTTTATTATATTCCTTGAAGTACGAGGATGATTCTTATGTAGAGAAAGCATAAATATGTACCATGGGCGAAGCCGGGGCGGACCGCTAGTTTTTAATAAAAATGATCTTTCATATTTGAAACGATTTGACTATAACTTTTATATTAGTTATAGAGAGAAATTGATATATCGTAATTTCCATAATATTTTATCACAATAATGAGATGTAGAGAAAATATTATCATTTTCTATACGCTTTCAAAATATTAAATACATAAATTCGGTGAACGCCGTAGTAAACATTGTTTTTAATTGGACAGGTTTTCATTATTTTTATTACGTCAAAATTATGTAAAAGATCTGTTAAGTAGTACATATTGGAGTAATTGGGTAACAAACGTGCATATGTATTGTATCGGTACTTGTCATTTCAATTAATCGATAAAATTGTGTATGTATGTTTATAAACTCTGATATAATGCTGTCTAGAGTAAACGGCTTGATGAAAATTGACTCAAAAGGTTTATAAATTGAACTAAATAATTTAGTTTAGTTCAATTTATAAACCTATTAAATACTATGCAAAAAATGGGAAATCAAGGAGCTTCTTTTGAATTTCAAGTTTTCAAAATTTGGCCATTTTTTTATTAGACAACTAGCTCTTCTCCCAGCTTGGCTGACTTCATCTAAAACCTTATAAATTATGTACTTAAAGTTTCACAGAGAATCACTCTATCTATTAAAAATAAACCCATCAAAATCTGTTGCGTAATTTTGAAGATGACAAACGGCAGAAAGCGATTTTGTTTTATAGTCCGTAGTGATGATATTCTACGTATGAGTTTCCCATAATATTGACGACTTCTATCAAACCTAGCCATACCGCCAATCTCCGATATCCATACTTTACCAGCAACTCATAATTACACCGTGTCGCAGCTAAAGAGGGAAATTGGTCAACATCCTTCGCCGGAAGCAATCAGTGGTGTTATATTTCGACAAATCTTTAGATCAATTTTCGTATGGCATGTGAATGTTTTTCTTGAAGGACATTATGTTTGTCAGTTAGAATAGCAGGTTGAATGGATATTGCAAATAATTATAATCAGAGTATGTATTATAGTTTTGTAGTACTTACTAGGGCGACGTATATTTCACATACAGTACCTTCATAGTTAAGTAGGAGTTATTACTCTATACTATCTGCACAAAAATATACTTTTAAAAGGTACGAATATATTTTAATCTCCGATTCAGTACCTATAGGTAGATACGGACGCCCTAGTATGTTGACATGTGCAACACGTTATTTTTACGATTATATTAAACTAGAGGTCCGCCCCGGCTTCGCCCGTGGTACATATTTCGCAATAAAAGGTAGCATAATTAATAATTATGTCCTTTCTCGGGTATCAAAATATCTCCATACCAAATTTCATGCAAATTGGTTCAGTAGTATAGGCGTGATTGAGTAACAGACAGACAGACAGAGTTACTTTCGCATTTATAATATTAGTATGGATTGGATTATATTTCCGGTTTTGGAGAGATAACAATAGTAGCTTTCCAATGTTATAATTTCCCTAAATTCGAAAACTCGAATCCTTCAAAAACTAACAGATTATTGGTTGTTAAAATTAGTCATTTCTTTCATACATGCCTTACTTACCTTTTGAATAAAATTACAATTATTCTGTCACGAACCTACGACCTTGCGAACTAACTAACCACTGTACCATGGTTCACTGTAACACAACTGTTAATTAGTATGATCGATCAGAATTATTTCACAGCAATACTAAGTAATGCCACAGATAATATAATACAGGTAATACTATAATAACAGGTATAGGTAATACCTAGGTAATAGTCTAGTATAGTGTATCGTAATAGAATCTAGCTTGTAGCAATTATTCGAATCCTCTTACTGCATGTAATTCCGGGTGAGATATATTATTACGTATCCTTTGATATTAAACTAGTTGTGATACTGTCTTCGTTCACATGGTAGAATTATTAAGTTGAATAAAATAAATAATCTTATATATAAAAATGAATCGCAAAATGTGTTGGTAAGCGCATAACTCGAGAACGGCTGAACCGATTTCGATAATTCTTTTTTTATTATATTCCTTGAAGTACGAGGATGGTTTTTATGTAGAGAAAACGTAAATATGTACCACGGGCGAAGCCGGGGCGGACCGCTAGTAAATAATAATTATAAGTTATGAAACATATTGTTTTAACATGTAAATTGAAAGTAACATGAAACACGACTCCATTTTTTGCGGACAAAATCTTTGGCCAAATTTCATGAAATCTAAGAAGACATGCCACCTTCCAGCTAAAAAAAACTAAACTAAATCGGTTCATCCGTTCAGGGCCTATGATGTCTCACACACACACAAAGAGACAACAAGATTTTACAATAAATTTCAACACCAGCAAATAATATCTATGTATAAAATATCGATAGCAAAGATCCCCATTTTTTAAAGCAGTAACATTATAGTTTTAATGTCATCCAAATAATGTTTTTTTAGTTCTTTGACAAAATACAATGATAAATTACACAGTTTCTAATTGTCTAAAGATCACGTTCTTTCTATCTTTCTTACGTAAATTATTTTTTGAGATCTGTAGTTGAGATAATTGTTATATATCTTGTTATAAAACTAAAGCCTAATAATTTAAGCCTGTGAAATAAATTCCAACATACATTCTAAAATAATAATTGTTATAACTTTATGCAATACAAGAAGAAGCTTCTTATTTTAATATATTATTTGCTGGTTATTTACTTCATCAAATCACACTATATAACAAATTGAACATCAATAAAGTAATTATTTTTCGGACACGAATTTATTTATTTAGAACTTATTCGTTTCTAAGAAAAATACATCGGTATTTATTTTAATAAAATTTAACATTAATAAGCAGCCAATATAAAAGGTATGTAATAAAAAAACTAGGTTTTACAAGAACGTATAAAAACCTAAATTGTAATTTTTTGGCCCTGATTCTTAGTAATGTCTTAAATTTCATAAACCACGAAGCGAATCATGCTCCATATTAATTTTTCCCTCAAACTTTTATTAATATAATACGGATGCCTAATAAAAAGTTTGAAATTGCCTCGTGTAGTGCTTAGTGTGTGTTGCGAAGAGATACTAGGTTCAATACAGGTGAAGTCAATAATATCTATTATATTATTTAAAGTTATAGAAATTTAGTCTACAATTTTATAATAAATTTCATGTATTACATAATTTTATAAAATAGGATATGAATGAAATTTTAAGCGACATTTTAAACCATTTTAATTTATAGAGCTGTTTCTCCTATTGACTTCTTAGTGTGATTTCAATATATAGCCTTCCTCGATAAATGAACTATCTAACAGTAAAATATTTTTTCAAATCGGACCCGTGGTTCCTGAGATTAGCGCGTTCAAACAAATAAACTCTTCAGCTTTATATTATTAGTATAGATTGAGAACCTAACAAACTTGCAAACTTCGTCATTTATAACATAAATTAACAAGTAAACAATAATAAAGTAATATTACATTGGATTTGTTTGTTAGTCCGTCCCCTTCATTACCTCGGAAACGAATCGACATGATTAAACGCATATAGAGATGATTTATGATATAAAGTTATAGGCCACATGCATTATCATCTATTCTGTGTTCTGTTATTTTATTAATTACTATTTTTTGTTACAAATGAACTAAATAACTCCCATATTTTAGAATTATTTTACTTGCAAAACTAATATTTACCTATTATTGGGATTTCTTATTTGTATCCAAAGGTAAATAGTGTCGGTCGTAAAGTATTAAATATATTTTCAATATATTATTTCATTTCTATTTGACCTTTAATATAAATTAAATATTAGAGAAATCAGGATGAATATAGATTTAGACCATGACTTCGAGCGCCTGTTATCAGGATAAAATCATTTGTAATTCCCGAACATAACTTATTAATCTACTACAATTCATCAAAATAAGTTGAGCAGGTTTTGTGTGAAACATAAACATCTTAATAGTAATTCGTAAAATATATAAGTTACCGGAAGAAGGAAATTTAAATAATGTGGCGTAAAATGTGTTAAACTATTTGTAAAAATATGCAGGTTTAAAAATAATTGAATATTTCTTTAATACCATTGATTTTTATCAATAAGGCCGCCCTTTTTAGGTATGCATTCTTACTGTTTTATTTGTTTTTCTCTGTATATTTTGTGACTATATTTGGTTAATGTTTAATAAAGAATTTAAACAATATTATTATGCAAATTAAAGACCTACTGCTATAAATTAATAAATTGAAAAGATAAAAACCAGTGTCTTTTTGTCAAAATAAATACAATAATATCATCACTACATAGTATAAAACAAAGTCGCTTTCCCTGTCCCTATGTCCCTATGTCCCTATGTCCCTTTGTACGCTTAAATCTTTGAAACTACGCAACGGATTTTGATGCAGTTTTTTTTAATAGATAGAGTGATTCAAGAGGAAGGTTTATATGTATAATATCATCCATTAAATAGTGGAGAAGTAATGTTATTTTTGAGGTTTCTAATGTGATGTCGTAAAAAATTACATTTTTTCCGCTTACATTGCAAACGCAGGCTGAACCCTACGAGTTTTATCAAAATAATGTACTAAGTATTATACACATTGAAAAGGTCTACAGAAAAGTCCGCGATGGTATATGTCTATCTCTTATGGATAACCCACAATAACTTTTTTTTGTCATTTACTTTTTACGACAAATAATGGCTAATTTTCGAAGCGATTTTAACCAATACAGCATTAATCCTTAACCAATTAAATACCTTGAATACATTATTTATTTAATATATGGCTATATGGCCCTTTACACCGTATGATTTAAGTGAATATTTTCGAAGATATTACAGATTTAAAAATTGCGGGACGTAGCGTTTGCGGCGGTACGGGCCGGCCGCCCGGCTATGTATTTTATAACCGTGCGAAGCCGGAGCAAGCCGCTATGTTTTTATATACAACGTTCACAATTTTTCTGTAGTTTATTTAGTATCAGCTTTGCACCCGTGCGAAGCCGGGGCGGGTCGCTAGTTAATAATAAATGAAACAACATAAAGTGACATAAAGTTATTTTATGATGTTACATACCTAAACGCAACAGTGTTTGGACATAAAAAAAATAGTTTGTTTCAGGCGAAAAAGATCTACCAAAATTATTTTGGTCCTATGAGAGTGATAGAATCTATCTATCCTTTATAAAATAAAGTTCAAAAATTTGTTTGTTTGCACGTGCTAATCTCAGGAACAACTGTATCGATTTGAGAAATTATTTCACCGTTGGCATATCCCATACGTGATCCCTGAGCGCTATAGGCTATGTATGTACCACGGACGAAGCCAGGGCGGACCGCTAGTGATTTAAAGGTTTCTTAAAAAAAAAAAAGATCTTGTGCATTTGCCTAGTTTTAATTTGTAGATTTAAATCGTTAAGGAAAACTGTAATTATCTGGTTGTTAATAGAAATTATTTTTCAATTCTCCAAGTTAACAAGTTCTGTATGTTAATCACTTAATTACTTAGATATGATCTTGATTCAAAAATAACTAGTTATTACCTAAACAAGAAACATTAATTTTTTGGTTGATCATAAAAAAGGATATGCTTTGGTTATTTCGTAAACCAATTGCTTAAATCTGTATTATTTTGATTAATTACATTTAAAGTCAAGGAGCTGACTAACATTTTCACTTGCAATAAATAATTTGTCTCATTTGATAGGAATTTTAATAACTTATATTTTTTAGGAGTTGTACTGTTTTAACCTGTATAACAAGTGATAACTGCGTTAAAAACAACCGACTTCAAACTTGCACTTGCAACATTTATAAATACAGACAAAAATGCTCATAAAATAAAAACTACTAGGCCTATCCGAATAAAATTTTTATGGGACCAATTCGACACCATCCCGCATCGAACAAAAAAAGAATCACGTAAATCGGTTCAGAAACCTCGGAGTAATCGGTGTACATACATAAAAAAAAACATACCGGCCGAATTGATAACCTCCTCCTTTTTTTTGAAGTCGGTTAAAAAGATCTCATAATCTATTTATATACACAGGTTTATGTAAATAAATTAAAATGATTGTATACTTTAACCAGTTCTTTTTTTAGTCGGGTAAAAATAGCCTGTGTTAACGAGTATATTTGTGTATTATGTTACTGTGAATATCCGATATTATTATTTAGCCTTCTTTTCACATTAAGTAAGAATCATTTCTCTGATTTATTTATTCATTGGGTTTCCCAACGTTTGTTTAGTCTTGGGATAAAAACAAAATCGCCTATGAATCAGTATTCTGATCAGTTGCAGTGGTGGTTTTCAAAACCGGTTCAGTTTCGGAATTTAATTCAAGTAAACAAACAAAAAACTTTCCTCTAAGTATATACCTATGTATATTGTATAGGTTAATTACAATGTAAATAAAAATTACTATTAATTATTAACTATTTAATTTACAAGGCATTACCTAGCTATTTTAGTATGCTACCTACCTACTAGCGGTCCGCCCCGGCTTCCCCCGTGGTACCTACATGTTTAAACTATCCTATCTCTCAAGTTGGATCGAACTATACATGGTGTGCGAATTTTATTATAATCGGTTTAGTGGTTTAGGAGTCCATTGAGGACAAACATTGTGACACGAGATTTATATATACACTTTATTTCAAAGTATCATCAAATCAAATCAGTATCTGTTATTGATTCACAGTCGACCACAACTTTATAAGCACGTCGCACAAACAACCAGAAAAAAAATCAACCACAAATTACTTGTAATAAAAAAAATTCAAACAGTGTATCTATGTCGCCTCTATTACCTCAATTACTTAGTCTATGGCCTCAAAGAGCACAGATTATGCAACAACATTGACAAAACCATAACAATGAGTAAGTGTGTAAATAATTAGTCCGGCCTCACTTTTTGTGAGAACCAAGTGTTTGTCGGTCAATGATACACAAACACACAAAAAATATATAGATTTCACATAAATTGCCCCTTAGGGTTACGTGACATGGCTCTATTTATTATGGCATAAAGACTTCTTACGTTATAAGTTATTGTGTTTCGTTTATTGTTGTTCCTATAAATATTTATGTAGTCAAATTCTTTTAATAATAATAGGTATCCTGACTTCTGATTTCAGACAGGGTCATAAAAATGTATCATTAGAAATACTCTCTACATTATCTATTCTAAAAACTTATTAGTTAAATAGTTACACCCAATAGAATTGCACACAATATACTTCAACATTAGCATTTCATGTAAGTTCGTCTGTATGGAAACGATTAAAAATTGACAATTTAATAAGACATTTTTAAAAATTTACAGAAATAAAAAAGTTTTGCGTTCGAGATTAAATTATAATTAAGTTAAGTTTAGTTACATTTCTAATACGTTAGTTTAAATTTTAAGGTCAAACATTAAAAAATATAAGCTAGGTATTTAATTTTACCTACGGATCCTTGAAACAAAGAGTGCGATCGCGCTTGACCGTTTTTTTATTATATCAGATGTGATGGTTGGTTTATTATAAAGCACTTGGATATAATTATGTATGCACTAGAGAATATAATTATTATATTATTTAAAGATAAGGCGTTGAAGTGCTTATAATTTTTTGTTGTTTCGATATGTTTTTTTCCTAATTTTTATTTGTTATACTAAATTATGTTCTTGTTAATGATATATTAGCTTGAACCCGTGACTTTGTTCGTTTCATAACTGTGTTTATTTCGACTATAGTCTATCTCCGTCCTTTTTTAGCGCACGCATGAATGTTTTCTATTATCTGTTATTTATAACTAGCTGCGCTCCGAGGTTTTACCCGCGTGGCTCCGATCCTGTTGGTCTTAGCGTGATGATAGCTTATAGCCTTCCTTGATGTATGGGCTATCTACCACCGAAAGAATTTTACAAATCGGACCAACAAACTCTTCAGCTTTATAATATTAGTAGAGATTGACAATGCTATTGTTGTGTGTTTATGTGTGTTGGAATAAATGTTTTCTTTCTTTCTTTCTGAACTTTTCCTATTAAATCCCCTTTTAGAGATAATTCTTAAAAAATTTAAAAGGCTATTCGTATACGTCTTATGAATGGCTTCGGCTTTTATCGCATTGAAATACTTTGGTCTTAAGACACGCTTTCTTAGCGATTAAGAAAAGAGCTCCTCAGAACAGGTGGGTTTATCTAGTAAATAGTGTTTACTTTGGTTTAAGTGCTAGTAGATTCTTTAACTCAGCAACTTATATATTTTAAGATGTTTGTAAAAACGAATTGGTATAGTGAAAGAAGCGAGAAAAGTTAAAAACTTAATATATTTAACGCTATGAATTTGACATTAATCTAAAGTTTTACAAGAATGCGAAATTAATTTTGTATGTTTCCTCATCAAGCAGTGAACCCATTTTGATGAAATTTTAACAGATATTGATTTTAATTTACTACTTTAGTACTTATATCTTACTGTTGGTATATGTTCGATTTTGTAAATGAAACCATGACAATGACTGATGTCAATCGAACTTCATTTGAAAGTTGTTTTCATCATTTTGCAAGTAAAAGTTGTTATGGAAACAAAACATATTAATGCCTACCGGTGTCGGTTGTGAAATAAATAAATAAAATATACCAGTTCAGAAACTGTTTCAAAATATACAAAATGTTTTTAATTTCTCAACGATTCGCACTAGCTTCTTAAATGTGTAACATTGCTGAGTCTACATTCGACACCTTGATCCCATTATTTCATAATGTTTTCTTTATTCTGGTATTTTAGCCAACTGCGAGGAAAAGAGGGGTATGTTTTCACTTTTCAAGTATACGTAAGTGCGTAAATAGCTTGTTTGATTAGCTTGAAAGATGGCGTTTGCAGACAGAAACACATTGGGCTTAATCAATTTTTAAATAACGGATGTAATACCAAAATGGTGTCCTTGAATTTTTTCTATATTTTATTTAATAAGTAGAGAATTAATTGTGACAAGAATATATAATATGTTTTAATGCAAATATCAAAGCAGATTTTTTTAATAACATACTTTCCCTTATTTAAGGAGCTTAGTACACAAATATGTCACTTCTTTATGAGTTATATTCACAAAAAATAAGAAATAAAACTGTATTTTCTTACAAACATAAGACCCATTAACCTCGACAGTCTAGCCTAATCTGACATCGTAAGTGCTAAAACACTACTTAAAAAAACCCCAACTTAGGCTTATATTATAATATACATTTTCACTTTTGCTTTTGTAGACAATTTGTTAGTAAAAATTTATATAAATTCATAGATAAAAAACGTTTGACTTGCATATCATCATCACTACATAGTATAAAACAAAGTCGCTTTCCCTGTCCCTATGTCCCTATGTCCCTATGTCCCTTTGTACGCTTAAATCTTTGAAACTACGCAACGGATTTTGATGCGGTTTTTTTTAATAGATAGAGTGATTCAAGAGGAAGGTTTATATGTATAATAACATCCATTAAATAGTGGAGAAGTACTGTTATTTTTGAGGTTTCTAATGGGATGTCGTAAAAAATTACATTTTTTCCGCTTATATTGCAAACGCAGGCTGAACCCTACGAGTTTTATCAAAATAATGTACTAAGTATTATACACATTGAAAAGGTCTACAGAAAAGTCCGCGATGGTATATGTCTATCTCTTATGGATAACCCACAATAACATTTTTTTGTCATTTACTTTTTACGACAAATAATAGCTAATTTTCGAAGCGATTTTCACCAATACAGCATTAATCCTTAACCAATTAAATACCTTGAATACATTGTTCATTTAATATAGATCTATATGGCCCTTTACACCGTATGATTTAAGTGAATATTTTCGAAGATATTACAGATTTAAAAATTGCGGGACGTAGCATTTGCGGCGGTAGGTACCGGCCGGCCGGGCCGCTATGTTTTTATATACCTACAACGTTCACAGTTTCTCTGTAGTGTATAATAGTATCAGCATTGCACCCGTGCGAAGCCGGGGCGGGTCGCTAGTAGAATTATAAAGAGATCAGCTTCAAATATAGAGTTATTAGATATCTGTTTTAATTAACAATTAGAAAAACTGCTCGAAACTATTAACCCATTATGAAAATCCTTTCACCTGTTGAGTGTCACATATTTTTCTTTGTTTTTATCCCGACTGTCTGTGTTGCACCAAAAACTGCATAACGACTGCGTTCTCTTATGCAATTTTAAATACTTACATCACCTAGTAAAGGATACACAACAGTTTAAGTGGAAAATCAGATCCTTACAAACAATATAAGGTACTGCATAAAAGACATGTAAATTACGGTCACTTAACTATTTCCCAGGTTCAGTTCATCACTACATAGTATAAAACAAAGTCGCTTTCTCTGTCCCTATGTCCCTTTGTATGCTTAAATCTTTAAAACTACGCAACGGGTTTTGATGCGGATTTTTTTAATAGATAGAGTAATTTAAGGGGAAGGTTTTAGTATCTCATTTATTAGGTTTTACAAATAGCGGGCGAAGCCGCGGGCGGTAAGCTAGTATATAAGAAAAACGCCTAAACTCATTACCTAGCTAATTACTATATCTTAATCATTTAAACCACGTTTAACTAACCTTAAAATCACGGAAGGTCGTTTGAAAGGATTTAAAAATGTTAAACAGACGGTTAGAATAATTACAACATAAGTTAACAGTACGTTGATTCACATTAAATAGCTAATTGTGACTTAATTACGCATATTGAGGTTTCTTTGTTTTATTTCGTAACATAAAGAGGTTTTTCTTACACTACTACGTCAGAATTGCTGTGTCGTGTTAAAATTTTATTGATACATAAAAAGCATTTATTTTTCTTGTTTTTTTTTCAGGAATACGAAGAATTGTTCCCATTCTTGTAACTTCTCCTAAACTTAATAATAAGTACCTTGTAACAAAATTGAAACAAAAGAATGTCTTAAATCTTTTAAAATCTCTAACATTATACGTATTTGCTGCAACGATATTAATAATATTAAATATTAATTATGCAGATTGCATTTTGAATAATGCACTAGGTACAATAAAATATAATAAATAAATAAATCGCTGAAGTTATTAAATTAGTCTCACTATTATTCAAAAAGTATTTTATTATTCTTATACAAGAATAGCTGTGCCCTGCAGTTTTATCCGCATTGCTCGGCTCCTTTTGGTCTTAGCGTGATGATATATAGCCTATAGCCTTCCTCGATAAATGGGCTATCTAACACCGAAAGAATTTTTCAAATCGGACCAGTATTTCCTGAGATCAGCGCGTTCAAACAAACAAACTCTTCAGTTTTATAATAATAGTATAGATTAGTATAGATACAAAAACAACCAGATAAATGTATGCCATACAGCTAGGTTTATAGAAATGTGTATTTTCCAAGATTTCACTTCAAATTACAAGACACTACAAGCTGTAACAAACCGCTCAAGTAATTATATAAAGACAAAGAAAATGTTATTTTATGAAACCTGATGTTTGTGTAACTTTTCTAACATTTTTTTTCCTTTTATCTGTTTTTAATTTACTGTTTACATTCTTTTTAGCTTTTCTTGAAGAGAAAGATGTTAAAAAGTACAACACAGGAAAAAATAACTGAAATTAAATATGTACAGATTCTTCACTGAACATTAAATAAATGAAACCGTCAAAAAAGTATACAATCAGTCATTACCTACCTTGTAAATTATGTGAGTCATAATAATTAAAATAAGTGTGGTAATCAGGTAAAAATTCAATTTATATTAGCGATCATCCATTCACATAGTTAATAACGAGCAGATTGAAAATTGGCGTAGGATGTAAAAATATCCTTTATTTAGCGTAGTCCATGTTTATGTAATAAACAGCTCATTTGTCTACTCTCACAAATAAAAAGATACAGAAAGAAGGTTGTTGCAAATTGCATTATAAATTCCTTCTATCTTTTAAGGAGATCTTCCAATTTTGGTATCAGCTCCCCCAAATGTTAGGCACTTGTACCAAAGTTCGTGGGTTAGAGACCTCTGCCCTGTAAAATATATTGTTACGCATACAAATGGGTTTTCAGCAGTAACCTTGTTAGTTGTATTTTTTACAATTATCAAATGTATGATACCTACTTACAGTTCTATATTCCTGCCAAAAAAAAGGGATCATAGATCTATAACCTCACTCATCTTAAATTTCAACAGAAATATATATTCAAGTTCTAAATAATCTTATCTCACTCATCATAAGCACACTTCTATACAAAACAATACACTCTATAGAGTCTATACATCAATGACTTACAAGCTTCCGAAACAGGGAAGCCAAAAATCCATTAATCTAGACGCAATTGAATTACCATATACATTAGCCCGATGCCTTTCCAATTTTAATACTAAATTAATATTCATTTGAGGTCCAGCCCTTAAAGCACTTCCCCAGATTGAAATGGATTACATCAAGCTGCTGAAACACAAATTAATTTCTTTGTAGATGTTTTATTTTTGCTTAATTTTACATCCGTGTACCACCATTACGATCTATTTCGGATATATTTTTATAATTTGACTAGCTGCGCTTCTCGGTTTCACCCGCGTGGCTCCGCTCCTGTTGGCCTTAGCGTAGGTAATGATATATAGCCTTCCTCGATAAATGGGCTATCTAACACCAAAATAATTTTTCAAATCGGACCAGTAGTTCCTGAGATTAGCGCTTTCTAACAAACAAACTCTTCAGCTTTATTATATTACTAGATTTCCGCCCGCGGCTTCGCCCGCGTTTTCAAAGGAAAACCTGCATAGTTCCCGTTCCCGTGGGATTTCCGGGATAAAACCTATCCTATGTGTTAATCCAAGTTACCCTCTATATGTGTGCTAAATTTCATTGTAATCGGTTCAGTAGTTTTTACGTGAAAGAGTAACAAACATCCATACATCCATACATCCATACATCCATACAAACTTTCGCCTTTATAATAGTATTAAGATTAAGATTAAGAAGTACCTATAGATTATTATTGTCCCAATGTTTACACGTGGAGAAAATTACATGAAAATAAGGGATAAGCATTTTCCTGAATCTTAGTATAAAAATATTGGGAAATAGATGTTATTACACTTAAGTCTAGCTTTAGGTTTTCACAAAAAGTTTCATCATGGTTTCCTGGAAGTGGTATTTTACGGCTGATTGTGTATAATACTCTATAGGTATTCTAACTAATTCCTAATTCCGAAACGAATTTTGAAACTCTTTTCACAATATTTTCCGGAAAGGTTGTACCTCTTTGGTCAAAAACCTTGATATAATCTTGAAGACAACAAGAAAAATTAAACAACTGGACACAAATGCATTAATGCACAGCTGCCCGTCTAATTCTGGGATAATGTTATATTATTGGAATATATTTTAAAAATTCTACATGCTATTGTACACATATTATTTTGATATATATCTGCATTGCTAAACAAACAAAATGACAGCTCAAGAGTCTGTTTGCTTGAACGCGCTAATCTCAGGAACTACTGGTCCTATTAAAAAAAATTATAGCGTTAGCCCATTTATCGAGGAAGGTTATAGGCTTTATTATCACACTAAGACCAACAGAAGTGGAACAATGTGGATAAAACCGCGGGGCAAATTACAAAGACAACTCTATCGAACTCTAACTCAAAACTCAAACATCTAAAATTACTATATAGATCGCAAATACAAATAGCAACTAAACAAAACATTTTCAAACCGAAAGTACACCGTGAGTCACTCATAACAATTACATTGTCAAGGCCACGATAAAATATAACTGCTCAATGAAGCGAAACATAACGTGAGAAGTTATTACACCAATTATGTTGTAGGCTTTTCCGTAGACAATATTACAACAATTATTATTGTCATTTGTTACTCTGATTCATTCACTGCGTAGTTTATTATTTTACTTATTGTGTAACATGAAAAACCATGTACTCCATTGAAATGTTACCTTTTTTAGGCCTAACCTTGCATTTTTTAGAGGACGCAATTTTATGTTTTTGATGTGTAGGGGGGGTCAGTGAGTAGCTAAAACCAAGTTTGTGGGGTTGCCACCCTTGTCCCACGGCCGCCATCTTGAAAATAGCGGTTGAAATGGTTTTTACGATATATCTCTTAAACTATTTATCTGATAAAAAAAATTGTTAGCATTATTTGTTGCAAATTAAATTTTCTACAACTTTTGTCCAGTAACTTTTTGTCGTAGAACTATAAATAAAAAAGTTATAAGCGAAAACGTTCAGAAATTAGAGCTTTTTATATTTTTCAATAAAACTTTTTTTTATCATTTTACGAAGAAATGATATCAGACCATTTTTGTAGATTGTTTTTCGAGGAACAACTTTTATATACAACATTTTTTCATTACGTCAATAGCTAAGGTTTTACAGCGCTCTGAAGTGAGTACTATTTTTCAGTACTCCTAACTATACATATAATGGCTATTGGCTCTTTTCCCAGACTCCAGAACAATGGAAGCACACTGCAGAACATTTCAGCTCTGCTTTTCGACGTAAAAAAAACGCGCTTCCAGACTTCTAGTCAGTTCAGTCAATAATTAATTATTAATAATATTGCAAAATTAATTATTAATTATTAAAAATATTAAAAACAATTACTGATGACAAATTATTATTAGTACACACATAATATATGTATACTGTATAGTTAAGAGTACTGAAAAATAGTACTCCCTTCGGAGCGCTGTAAAATCTTAGCTATTTACTTAATGAAAAAATGTTGTATATAAAAGTTGTTCCTCAAAAAATAATCTACAATAATGGTCTTATATCATTTCTTCGTAAAATGATAAAAAAAAGTTTTATTGAAAAATATAAATATCTCTAATTTCTGAACATTTTCGCTTATAACTTTTTTATTTATAGTTCTACGACAAAAAGTTACTGGATCAAAGTTGTAGAGAATTTAATTTGCAACAAACAATGTTAACAATTTTTTTTATCAAATAAATAGTTAAAGAGATATATCGTAAAAACCATATCAACCGCAATTTTCAAGATGGCGGCCGTGGGACAAGGGTGGCGACCCCACAAACTTGGTGATAGCTTCACACTGAACCCCCCTACACATCAAAAAAATAAAATTGCGTCCTCTAAAAAATGCAACCCCAAATGTAACTTTTCAATGGAATAATGACTGATGACTGCAACTGTGAATATAGGTACCAAGATAATATAATTTGTATTAAAAATAATTAATCTAGTTAAAAAAATCTTAAACTCATAAAATTTTTGTATTTTAACCGATCCTTGATAAATGTACAAAGTTTGAATTAAATCTGCCTGTTTAAAGTAGGTCAAAATCAAGTCTAACATACAAACATATAGGTGAGGCTAGTAAAATGCTGATTCCCTGGCACAAATTCAATAGATATATTGTCGAGGTTAATGTTGTTTTTTTATAAAATATAATATAAAAACACGACATAATAATATTATGGTATTGGAGGCTTCATTTAGATTGAAACACACGGATGATGCAATCACTTTTATTTACGGCAACAAACTGACACACGATTGATGACATTATTTGTGTCTACCCTCACTAATATACTACAAATATATTGTAATTTATTTGACTTTTTTTTAAATTGGCTCTTGCGTACATACGAATACATCTCACTCAAATCAAATCTGTTCATTCGATTGGGAGGTACGATGCTACAGACATACAATAATTAAAGGCTCATCGCCTTTTCTGTGATTTTCACTGAAATAGAGTAAGGAATTGATGTAAGGAATTATTACTTCACATTTATTACATAAAATATAAATATGTTTATTTTAATATTATAAGGCTCTAACTAAAGAATTTTGTATTTGTATAAAACCAGATAGGTAATTAAAATCATATTTTTTTGTCAAAAAATTATGCTACTACCAGGATTTCCTATAAAAATAATCAACCTGTGAAAGTCCCTTGTAATTATTCTCATACTTGTGGATAATTAATTAACGCTAATTACACGAAACAATAGAATGTTTTAGTGGTTTTCTGCTAGAGGTCAGCCTAAGGTCATAGCATTATTACCACGTATATTATATATTTATTAACGTAGTAGTTGCAGTTGACACACGTAACGTTATGTGCAAATGGAATATTTTTTTATTATTTTTGCAACATTTTTTCGTTGATCGTAGTGAATGGTAGTGATATTATTTTTATACATAACTCAAACATTTATTTATTCAATTAGACTTCTTCTAGAAGCACTTTTGAATCGACATTACATATTTTTAACATTTACCACCGATTCGGAAATCAGTATTCATACTATTTCTACTCCTGTTTTGTTATAACTGGCCGCTCGTCCCTGCTCCGCCTGGGCTGACCCAATAACACTTCATAAAATAAAACCTATGTGACTTAGGAAAAACGAAGCTTTCACTTTCAGCCTGTGAAAGAATTTTTAAAATCGGCCAAGTACCTAGTTTTTATGTGATGTGAAAATATTTCAAACATACATACAAAATCACAAATATTTGTTAAGTTTAAACTCAAACTCAAAACTAGCGTATAAACTTAGTAAAGTATACTAAAAATAATTTTATGTATGAAATCAAGGCAATTTATATAAGTATGTACTTCTTTTTCTGCAAACTTAACGAACGGCCTTGAACCTGCAACCTGCGTGTAACATACAACGCACCACTGATTCGTATGCTCTAATTCTGTTGTATTATAGACCAAAGGTTTTAAAAAGTATTTACGATTGGAAGACCCTTTAGTCCTATTGTTAAAAAACCAAAGTATCATTTTTATCTATTTATCTCTATAGTAAGGAATTAATAAAATTAATTAATACTTCTTGGAATGGCTTGACCAATTTTTATAAAATTTTATATGCAAAGGGTGTTACGGATTTACTATAAAATTATCAATAGAACTTTGGTTCGGTAATAGCAAGCACAAACACGTTGACTCTACATTTTTACAAAAAGATTTTTTTAGATTGCAAGGAAAAATATGCAGTCAATTTTATACAATTTTCAAATATCAATCTACTAGATACTTTCCTCATAGGATAGGATAGGATACCTTAATAATAATCATTTCAATTTTCTTTAGCTTTATTTATATGTCACTTTAACCCATTGAGCCCCGAACGGCCAGATCCGACCGCGACACAATAGATTTTCTATTGTGTCTGTGATTCCGGGGCCTGATGGATTCAATTCAGTTAAATCATTCATTCTTGTAATATTTACAATAATTTTCATATTTTTTTTATTACAAAGTTCCACGGACTACGTGAATACTGCGTATGCGGAAATATCAAGACAATGAAAACTTATAAATATGTACTTAAATATAATTGATGTTGAATGATAGCTCTATATATCCATATTATTACTATTTTAAAATACTGTACGTATGTCTGTTACGCTTTTAAGATTAAACTACAGTACCGATTTGGATGAAATTTTGAATCAAAATAGTTGAATATAAACGTAAGTTACTATTTTTTATATAACCCTAAAACATTCAAAATAGGAGAAGGGAGTTTTATAGCCTGTGGTTTTATCCACAGATGAAGCCGCGGGACAAAACTTGTTTAAAATGAATGCACTTTTGTAAATTTTTGTTAAAAACAAATTTTTCATTAAGATTAAAATGCGGTTATTGTCTAGATATAAAGTACCTACGTAAATAATTGAATTTTTCCATCTACTACATAGTATAAAACAAAGTCGCTTTCTCTGTCCCTATGTATGCTTAAATCTTTAAAACTACGCAACGGATTTTGATGCGGTTTTTTTTTAATAGATAGAGTGATTCAAGAGGAAGGTTTTAGTATATAATTTATTATGTTTTAGACAAAGCGGGCTAGCTAGTTCTATAATAAATCCTATTACGAATAAGTATTTAAAAACAGGTTCAGAAGATTTAGACTCAATTTTTTGTCATCAATAAAATATTTTTTATATTATATCCTACTACAGATATAATTACTCATTTATTCGATGTAATTTATACAGAAGGTTTATTGCTCTACATAATAATTTTCCTCATAAAGTAGCAAATAATGATTAATTATTATTTTGCACGCCAAGAGCGTAATAAAAATTTATATCGTAAATTTACAATTAAAATTACATCCATTTTTTACTCAATCCTCGAAAATTTTCAAAAACTATATAAAAGAGGAATATAAGTATGGATTATGGATGTATTACAAATATTATAGCAATCTATATTGCTGAACGAGAATTAAAACTATCTTCTACCTACAAAATCATCAATATCTGTGCAGCCGTTTTTGAGACTTATATCAAACATAACCAATTATGAAGAATATTGAGTGTTTTCTGTTATCAATTTCATAATATTTTCTGTTTATAGTAAATTAATTTTATAATTTGATTTCATAAAATGATACCTATAATTACCATAAATAAGATCAGGAAGTAACTATCAGTAACAGATTCGATGATCCAATAATTAATTAATTATTTTATATACGTTATAAAAAACAAAATTAATATAATTATTATGTAGTAAAATTCCATTCGTATGTAATTTATGTTTTAAATAACATTTAGTGTTTTACCGCTCGAACCTTGGACCTCCTGCCTTAAAAATCATAATTATGTCATCGAAATTAAAAATGAAGGCTAACAGAGGATCTTTGATTTAATTAATTACTTATATAACATCTCATAGCAATGCGTAATCGTCTTTTTATGTATTTTGAAGATATCCAATATGGCAAAATCTTATTAAAGTGGAGCATTCCTATATACAGGGTGTCCCAACAACGGTATAAGCAACGAGGAGGTTATGTATAGTTTTGCATATGCGTAAAAAATAACACGAATTTTTTTAACAAATAGATGAATTCTTAAAACTCTATTTGTACACCCCTAACAAGCAACCCGCTCAACTTTGGCACCCGCACGTGAGCTATCGTTTAAAATTATGTTTTTATAGATGAAATCATGGACGTATAAAAAAAGACGGACGCCGTTTTACGAACAAACAACGTGAAGCCACCGTAGTAAGCTAGCGATCGTGTAAAGACAATGAACACGCACACACTCTCACCATAGTAAGCTAGTCGGCCGCCATTACGTCGTGAACTACCGACTGATTAACTGCGTCACTGTTTCACAAAAAATATTAATTAAAAATTAAAAAATATTTAAAATGCCGTCTTGCGTGGTTAAATGGTGTCGCAACAGTACAATTTTAAATAACAAAACACAAGGGATTCATTCCACAGGGAAGCAAGTTATTTCTTTTATGTTTTAATGACAAAATTATTACGGCAAAATTTATAGAAAAAAATACAGCCGCCATTGTCATCAACACAGCTGTTGCCATGGCAACATGGCACACACACATGGATGTGTCGCCGCCATTATTAAGCTTCACTCCATGTATAAGCGATATACCGTCCGTCTTTTTTTATACGTCCATGGATGAAATGCTCACTTTAGCGAAGCGGTATATGCCTCCTGCGCTAAGCTAGAGAAGAAAACATGGATTTTCAGGAAAAAATTAGCAAACAATTTTTGACGTAATTTTGTTGTTAAAGTATTTTATACGTGATCAGTGTATGCAAAACTATCCGTAACTAGTCCGTTCGCGCTTAGTATACCAATAGGGGACACTCTGTATGAAATAGAAAAAAAACTAAATTTATTTTCCGATGATTAATAATATTCTTTACAGAATGTGAACAGAATTTTTTTTACAGAATTTTCTTTTAAGTATTTGACCTGCCATCTCATATTAGTTCCAACTTATATAAATATAATAATAAATTCTTTATTTGACAACAAAAAATATACATGTACACATGTACATGCAATTATGGGATAACTTACATATTTAAGTAAAACATAAACCATAGCTGTAGGTACAATTAATTGCAATATTTGAACAATGTCTCCTATGCTAGGAAATGTCCTGTGTTACAGGAGACATTTCCTAGCATATAATATATTACCTACTTAGGTGTAATTAATTACCCATTTGTATCTAGGCCCTAGGGGTTATAATATGTAATTAGTAATTATTTATGTTTTATATATATGTTATTTTATTATTATGTGTCTTTCTAAAACACACAGCGTTGGATGAAGAAGCTGTCTATGAATCCTATGAAATCTCTATAAATAAGGTCACCTTACCGACTTTCCGTGTATCTTTCACCTCACTAGCAAGTGCGCGTCCCTAGTAAATGTCATCGCTTTTGACGCGCCATCATCTTCAAATGTCAATCGGCATAGCGTTTATGAATTCGTGCGCATTAACATCGCGCAGAATGTAATTCTCGAATTATTAGTAAAAGTAATCATATTTACTAGCTTAATAGTAAAATAAAACACACAGTGTTAAATTTTAGTAGTAATTTGTGGTTTAGGAACGAAAAATTAGTTCCAATAGGAAGCACAAAAGACCACATTGTCGGAAGAAAATTCGAAAACCGGTGCTTTGGTATGTATAATAGTGGCGGGAACTATTTTTCGTCCTCGGAAGACGAGAGAAGCAAAGGTTCGTCACTGCCCAAGAGACCGGGAAACGAGAAATTCCGTAAGTACAATCAGACTTGTCATAACATGTCTGGACTCGTGCATAGAATTCCATGCAACACGTGGCATACATTTCACAGTATTTGACACAAATACCTCAATATTTAGATGTAGGTAATTAATAAAACACAATGCATGCCTATAGTGAGATCACTATATTATCATCAGGTTTCTTTATCATACACAGGCACATTGGTTACTGTGTCAAGTATTGCTTTTAAGTTTTAACCAGACTTGTGAAATAGCGTTAGGCTACCTAGGTAGAAGGGACTTAGGTATAAGGAATCAGCCATGATCCCCTCTGGCTAACAAGCCCCAACACTCAGCAGGTAGTGAGGCATCTCAATCACTTTGACCATTCAATTGTAACTACCTCAACAAGGGTGGGTACTACTTACTTAGTGCCCACTGACCACACAAATAATTCAGGACAATTATTAAGAGGTACTTAGATTTTAGATAGGTACAAAACCTGTCTATCACAATATTCTAAGGAGAAGAAATTGTTAATTAACTATTATAATATCATTTCAATATTGATACATGTCACATAGAGATTTTACATAACGCAACTATTGTAATATCATTTCAAGATTGATACATGTCACATATAGATTTTACATTACTTAAGATATGATATTATAGAATGTATAATGTGAACAACGGTCTCACACAATATTCAGTATGAGCTACTGATTACTACAAGTTGAGATTACCTAGTTTAGGGTAAATAATTCTTAACATAAAGAGCTTGTTTTCATAGTCAATTGAGACCAGAATAAGCTTTGATTCTATGGGTACTTATTTGAATAGTATTGAAAAATCATAAGAAATAGACATTGCATATTAGGAGAGATAGATATGTTTATATACATTATCATCATCAAGGACACATATTTATTATTTACCATATCCCCGTACAGTTGAATGACATCTTTCTTGGTTATAATGTTACCGATGATACTGATGTTTTTCTAGTTCCTTTCTTACTTAAGTGAAAGAGCTTGCCTTAGAATTAACACACTCAGGTGTGATAACAATTCTGTAATATCAACGGTAAAGTAACCAAGATCTTTGTATTTTTTATTTTGTATCTTCTACAAAGATATTATGTAATATGTACTGAAAATATGTTCAAGAAAGGTGTCCTCAGTCATGATTAGTATGGTTAGTGATGCTGAAGGAACTGGTTTAGAAAATCCCAGAAAAATATATGCCATACTTACATTCAGAAATGCTTCTGTCAATAAAAGCTGATGGCTCCGCCAGGTTGATATTCAACATGAGACACCTAGACACCTAGGTATTAACCAGGTAATTTTGATACATATCACAGGTTATAACGGTAATTAAATTCTTACAAAGCCAGAATTGGCTTGTAAAATTATACATCATTGGTAGCAGTAATTGAATTTTTATAAAGCCAGAATTGACTTGTACAATCAGGTATCATTGGCCTATTTTCTGCCTGCATATGGCAGCAATTTCAAATGGGTCGCGGAGACCCTACAGGCTGAAGGTGTCCGCTTTCTGTTTTATTTAAACTATTAACTTTTGGTCTACTAAGACCATTACAAAATTAACTTCACAGGTCTTGTAGACTGTGAAGATTTTGGAAAAGCTTGATTGGCTCTACAGCCACATAAAGTCCATTACCTTCTGGTTTAGTTAAACAATTATCTTTTAGTCTACCAGAACTATTCCAATTTAACTTCACAGGTCGCGGAGACCATGAAGATATTGGTAAAGCTTGATTGGTACTCCAATCACAAAAAGGGTCACAGCCTTCTGATTTATTTATTTAACAGTTTTATGTACCGTTACAAATTTTATAATCAGATCATAATATTAAAAGAAAAGGAAACATTCATAGCCCATAAGGCAACCTTATTGCTTATCAGTGATCTCTTCCAGGCTGCCCATTTAGTTAGACTACCTGGATTATTCTAATTTAACTTCAGAGGTCTCGGAGACCATGGAGATTTTAGTAAAGCCACAGAATGGGCCACAGCTTTCTAGTTGGACAATTATCTTTTTGTCTTCAAGGATTGTTCCAATTTAACTTCTCAGGTCGCGGAGACCATAGAGATTTTGGAAAAGCAGGTTTGGCACATCAATTACAAAATGTACATTGTAAACCTGGATACTTGTGCCTCATGGGTGACACTATAGAAAATATGTCTGTGTTATTGCCAGTCCCAGAAGCCTCAAAGATAAAGCATACTGTTGTAGTTAGTAATCATGTCTTGCACTAAAAAAGAGTTGCAGACAGTTCTATACATCTAACACTGAGAGGTGGCAGACTGTACAGTTGTCGCCTCCAGGTATTTCTCTAGAGTTTCGCTCACAGCAGACCAAGAGAGAAAGGCTTTCTCCCTCTACATGCTATACAAGACTTAAGAGTTGTGGAAAAGAAACATAAACAGAAATGTCTTTGTAAAAGAACAAGTTCGTCACTTCCTAACTTCAGATGCCGCGGATGCGGGCTGAGTAGGACATCTGAACAGTACTTACCTGTCAGAGAAGTGGAAAGGGAAGCAAGGGACTTGGCACTAAAATTTCTGAGTTATATGTAGTGTACCATAGGTATGCAATTCTTTATTGCTTCTGAGCAAATTGAAAGGGGGCGCACATCCTTTAGCCCAAGCTAGCAATCAGACTTTGGTCGCCCACATACAAAGGTTGCTTACTCCCTTAGCTCTCACAACTGAGTAACTTTACCTAGCTGAGAAGTTAGGATAACTCTTGGCACGCTTCCAGGACGCCTAGATGGCTTTTGATTTAGATTGCCTCTCAAGAAATCAACCTGTACCAGAGTGGCTTCTCCTGCCTTGTACAACAGGAAATATATTTCGGAGGCTCCAGATGTGGACCATTTCGCTACACAAAGGAGTGCTTTAGTGCCAGGGCATATTGTCCAAAGACTGCTCCGAATTTTGCGACATCTGCAGTTGTTGATGAAGCTGACGCCTAGACTGACTATTCCCTTCCTAGGGTAATCCTACAAGTGTACTAGCGCACCTCGTACCCCAGGACCGGGGTAGATACATAGCACCCAAGGGTGACTTATGGTTATTGACTACCGACCCGAAAGTCAGGAACACTCAGAGCATTGGTGAATGGCCTTGCCTTCCAACTGCTCAGTCAGAAGAAGGGGGGGGGGAGAAAACAGCCCATTGTAAAGCAAGGAAGAAGGAGCTGTTAAGTAGAGGTGCCCCTCCACAGTGCCAACATGATCCTCCAAGCAGGAGGTGACTTGCATGATACAATAAGTACAAGGCTAATAAAAAAAAAAAAAAAATGCGTGTAATCTAATAGACACAGATTCTATTTCATTAGCTTAGGTCTATAACAATCTGACCTTGTTCTCTCAGGAGCTCTTATGCTATTACTGGTGTCAGACCAAGAAGCTCTTGACATGAACATGACTTCTGAAAATCTCAAAAGAGAGTTTTTTATCACAGCAAGGTAGGATTATATCCTGGCCAGAATACTGATACAACAACACATTATCAACACATATGACCCAGGTGGTAAACTTGATTCAAATAACAAAGGACATCTGTCCTTATAAGACTGAAAATCTTTTCAGTCTTAGAATTAGATAGTTGATTCTTATCTATAAAGGGGCGGACCCTTTAAGCTTGCAACACAAACCTTTACCTATGGCTGGATAAGGTCCTTCCAGATTTTAAAGACAGTAAACATAGCAGCCCTGTCCAGCAGTGGCTCCAAGAGGGTGGTAAGGGCACCATCCCGTTGGGGCAGTGGGAGGAGCATACAGTCTCAATAAAGATTTACTGCTGACCAGTCAATTTAGCCAGTGTCAGTGAGTCTGGATTACTTTAAGGTAACCTTAAACTATTTAATTAATTATTTAATTCAGTGTCATTAATTTGGTAATGATCAATGTGTAACAAGCATGCTTAGTGCTTAAGGAACAGTTGTGTTAACATTCGTTATTATAGTTATTTTATATACAGATGTTATTTACAGTAGCATTTACTTTACCCCGCATCCATACAAATATATATTATACTGTACATTGTAATATAGATGATTAAATAAATAAAATATATAAATATTTAGCCTTAGAGGCTCCATTGTTTATCCTTGGTGATATTGATCTTACTGAGTTATAATTTATAAGATGCTATTTTTATTTTATTATATTTTAAACTTTGATTTGTTCAAGGATAAGTTCTTAGGTTCTAGGACTTAGTCAGTTCATTAGTATTTTTTTTTTATTGCAAAGATTATCTGAGGAGAACAATTTAAAATTTAGAGGATATATGGCTCTTAAATGGAAGAAGAACAATTTTTTGTTGTTGCTACATAACCCTTTGGTATTGTTTTTAGAATTTAAAAAATAACATGTTCATTTATCATTCTGTAAGGAATGAAATTTAAGTTGTAATACAGCACTCTTAGGTATTACAATACTAACAAGATTGTAATTTAATTTCAACATAGCGTTTATTATATGACTTTCTTCACCAGCAGATATCAAACACATCTTCATCCAACGCTGTGTGTTTTAGAAAGACACATAATATTGATGTTTTGCATTAAAACAAAACATGTATTATGTGTTGAATAAAACACACAGCGTTGCAGTTTACTGCTTGCTGATGAAGATGCTATGCCGATTGACATTTGAAGATGATGGCGCGTCAAAAGCGATGACATTTACTAGGGACGCGCACTTGCTAGTGAGGTGAAAGATACACGGAAAGTCGGTAAGGTGACCTTATTTATAGAGATTTCATAGGATTCATAGACAGCTTCTTCATCCAACGCTGTGTGTTTTATTCAACACATAATACATGTTTTGTTTTAATGCAAAACATCAATATTATTATTATTATTTTTATTTAATATTTTTAATATTTAATCTAGGCCATTAAACAGCGTCAGATCTTCACCAAGTGCCTCTGCGATAGTTGAGACACAAGGGAGCGGGGTGTAATCAATGGTGATCATTTCCCATTTCATCACTCGCTGTTCAGTCGAGTCAGTTAAGACCCTCCTGATGGCAATTTGAAATTTCTTAAGTCAAACATAATATGCTATTTCAAAAACAAAACAATAGCGCGATGTAAGAGGAGGGTAGTGCCATCTAGTATTAAAGTTGGAACTAATATGAAGTGATGCTATAAATAAAAATAAAATATGTGATAATGAGGTCACACATAAATCGGTGATAATATTAAAAATATCACACGTGTGTTATTGAATTAACACTAAACTAACAAGTTGTTTACATAATTATAAACAAATCTTCTAATTCACTTCATTCTAAATACTTACACATCCACGCCAATATATTTTTCATAATTTATACAAATAAATTTATTTAATAATATAATATAATAAGTACATACATTATAATATTATTTCCTATCTTGTTTTTTTTTAGCTCACGTTCCCAAAAACGACGGTTTACTCCTGCCATGCATTGATTGCAATTTTTATTCATTTATATTATTTTTACATAAAAAGTGATTACCTGTGCATTAAATGTCTACCAACTTAATTTATTTTCAGCAGGTTCAAAACACATAAATTCCATCAAAATAGCAATGTAAAGTTTCGACGGAATTGCTCTTTATTTTTTGAAGGCGTAATATTTAAGAATTTTGACATTTTTATTTTTTTCAGATTTATAATGTGTACAATAAGCTCTCATAGAACATTAAACGAGATAAATAAACGTAAATCTGGCCTACTTACGAATCATGTACTTAGAAAACCTTTTTCCGGACTTCAACGAGTTTTTCAATAGTAATTCGATTTTAGCTCGACCTAAAATGAAAACAAAGGCACTGTCATATTTAAAGAGTCTCTTAAGTTTGCGTGAGTTGCCTTCGAGTTTCCAATCTAAAATTCTAACAGCGAAATGGGCGAATTATTTGAGTTGCAGTTCAAAAACCGTCTTGAATACCACTCCGATATGACTCCTACTGTGTGATTTCGTTTTAATCTCACTTTTAATCTCACCTGAGAGAATTGCATGACGTCACGTACACCAATTTATGAATAATAAATTGGTGTTGAATAAATGAAATGAATAATAAATTAGTTTAAAATATAATTTTGAGGGAAATTGCTGAGATGTAGTGGCAATGTAGTTGGAAAAATAGAGGTAGCGTAGAAACGTGTACAATCTAAACTATGTAACTATCATGATCAATAACAGCAACTCACCACAATCGTTATCATTTTTAATCGGCATCCCTAAATCTACATTATCAATTCCTAATGTATTTTCTTTTTCTTTCCTTGTACATACTACATAGTTCTGTGATATTATATCAACTGATACTCTTTTGAAACAACAAAGAAATGAGTTTTTTTTTTGTGTGGTGTCTCTCAATGTTAGCCAGAAGGGCTTCTACATTTTAACGCGGACGCGGGGGTGAACTGAAGGTTCACCCTGGTAGCGACATGCACAAGGGCGTCCCCCCTTGACGGGGATCACGAACCACGGCTTGAGCTGTCGCTTGAGTGGAGGAGGCCAGAAGGGCCCTAATCGGACGGGAAATGAGTTTGTTGTTTTGTATGTTGTTCGTCTCGCAAATGAGCCTAATGTGAATCTAGATTCGAGTTCCATTAGTACATGTTCTAACCTCGTCGCGAATCTTAAATTAAGTTGGTGTTTGAGTTACCTGTTGGGCCGGTGCTCACTCCTGACACGTAAAGCCTTTCTAAATTAGATTTAAACTCGCGGTGGGCTTTCAACGTTTTTGTACCAATTGTTAATGTTCTTTTATTTCCAAAAGTTTGCTGTTTAGTTTGTTAAAGGGATTTATTTATGAGGTTTGTGGAGTTTTACCTGATAGGGGCACATGCGAGTGTAAATGTGTTTTGTATTAAGTTTTGTTTTACTCAAAAAGTATCTAGTTGGGAAAGGGAGAGGTCGTGGGTTGAATTTCGGGTTGGGTAAAAAATTAGAAATTAGATAAGGCTTGTCTGGGAATAAGTTCCTTATGAAAACGCCTCTACCTCTTACCTGTATTATTCTTTATCTATTTATTCAAATTAGGTTGTTATTATATAGAACCAACCATACAGAAAATACCAATCAGCTGTTATCATTAAAAAAAATCATGTTTTATAAACACTTACAAAAAACACACAAAACGTTTATGAGTTTGAGTTTATTTCATAATATTATTAAACAAAATAATATCCATATTCTAGGTAACAAATGCCAGTGAAGTAGACCTAATTAACTCAGCAAATAATTTAGTAAACTACTTATTAGACTAGATTGGAGTTGGCCAAATATGTAGATGTTGAAACAACTCACAAATTAGTTAAATTACGTCTACCTTCATTTGAAAATTAAATGAAGTTCCACAACTAACTGTAGATTAAGTATGATTTCATTAACTACATTAATATTATTGGGATTATAATTTTGAATGTAATCTAATATAGTTTTGGAACACTAACACTTTAATTATATATTGACTAGCGGTCCGCCCCGGCTTCGCCCGTGGTACATATTTCGCAATAAAAAGTGGCCTATGTCCTTTCTCGGGAATCAAAATATCTCTATACCAAATTTCATGCAAATTGGTTCAGTAGTTAAGGCGTGATTGAGTAACAGACAGACAGACAGAGTTACTTTCGCATTTATAATATTAGTATGGATGTGCTATTTATTAAAGGGTAGTATTTAAACGAGTGACTGTAAATTAAAGTTTTTGTTATCAAAAATAATTAATTGGGGTAACAGAATTACTAAGTGAGCGACTGACTGCGAGCGATGAAAAATTAATAGAACAGCAACTAACAAACATTAATTTGCGTTACATAAAATACAAAATGAGCAGCTTCATAATATTTGAGCGACCTAATAATTGTTTGAGTGACAAAATTACGCCTTGTATTATATTCATTATTTGGCATATGATTTATATGTATTTATTTATACTGAGTGGCATTTTATCTTAATTGAGGCATTTCGAATAGAAAAATCACTTTGAAAAATACTATAATGGACAGAGTAGGTACTATCAGTTCAATTTGTTTTTGAAAGTTTTATCAAATAACTATTTGAACAATTTATTCTGGTGTTTTTAGTCGCTCTAGATGAGCGTAATTTAGACGCTCACTTAGTAATCTATTCGCTCAACTAGTAATTTAGTCGCTCATATAGTAATGTAATCACACAGTTAGAATTCTGATATATCAAATGGATTAATCACAATCCTCCTTTAGTACACTCAATCTGTATTTTATTATCAACTAATTTTCGTTGCTTGTTTAGTTTATTTGTCGATTACTCAAATTCATACCGCTCAAGTTATTAAATCAGTATCTCATAATCAGTCGCTCTCTTTATTTTCAGTCGCTCGTTTTATTATTCCCCTTTATTAAATAGGTTTGAAGTTGGTGCCGAACATTAAGCACTTAGTAGGAAACTTCATACAAAATGTTCGAAATGGCTCCCCCCCCATCAAGCGTGTTTACAAGGGTATTGAGGGGGATCGATAGTAGCGGGTGACACATCCACAGATTTTGAATATAGTATGGAAAAAAGTTTAAAGTGATGTCAATTCACATTAAATAAATATCGATTGTTTCAGTTTGTAGCCCTTTCAATAAATATATTTGTAAATACCATATCTGACTACAAGTTAAAAAGAGACTATTTTTTAATTTGAATTTGAGTTTTATATTATGTTGACATATTTTCTATCAAAATGATAGCTACAAATAGTACCTATTAGGAGTCCAGTCTGTTTAAAGATCGCATCTATTTTTTACGCAATCTAGAAGAGCACGAAAATATAAAAAAAGGAAACCTTAAAAAAATCTTGTTTAAATTTATGTGCATAATTACGTAAATATTAGGGAAGAAAAAGATATATATTATAATTACTTATTGTATTTTTATCGATACGTGGCGTCTCCACTTTGTCAAGCACTAAGCCTGTCAAACTATTTTCTTTTTCTTCTTAAAACAAAAAGGTAGAGGTTCTATGCTCGTATAATAATAATTTTAATTTATTTTTGCATATTTTGTGTTTTTAATTTAATTTAATTTATCGTTTTAAAAATAATTTAGTAGGTATACCTACATACAAGTATTGTAAATTCTGGTTTAAAATAATTATTGAATATATGTATAATACAAATATCAAGCATTATAAATAATTTAGGTACATTAAATAGCCTTCGGCGTCCATAACAAAACTAGATTTCGAAATATAGCACTGATAAAAACGTATTTACTTTTACAAGCTGTATTAATTCGGATTGTTTCTTCTTGTAAATTCATATTTAGGCTACACCATTTTTGTATTTTAACGTGTTTTAATCTCCAAATTACCACAAAATCAACTGTGAAAAAAAGCAAACAGAAATATACAGGCCGAATTGATAACCTTCTCCGTTATTTTTCAAGTCGGTTAAATATCAAAAAGTAACAGCCCTATAGCTATACGTCATAATTTCATGGGGGGGGCTTAGTTTCCTAACTGTATGTACGTAGTATATATCTGTCAACTGTGGTATTAAGCCCGTGCACCGACATCAAACCTTTTTAATAAATAGCACATATAAATAATATGTAGTAAATAATAATGTCAAATCTTTTTTATGGTACGGGAGCTATTAACGTTTTAAAAAAAGTCATTTTAGTAAGTTGGATTTTTGATATACTGTTTCTCTTGCTATTTCGGTTAGAGTCCGCGCTGTCTGGCTGGCGGTAGTGGTTGCGTTTATTAGTGCGCACAGGAAAATATCCGTAATTTAAAGTCATTTATTAACGCGTAATTTTTAATCTTTTGCCTTTAGATAGATCCATCAGACATAAATTTGTTATTGCAAGACGTTTTTTTTTCGTTGCCATACGCAATTTTTTATTTCAAAATCATAAAAATGTCATCGAAATAAGTGAAATTACATCAATGAAAATTAAGCCTCCGTGCGATTAGAGCTTTTTGTAAAAAGTTAAGCTCTCCATGCGATTAAAGCTTTTTGTGAAAATTAAGCTCTCCGTGCGATTAGAGCTTTTGTGAAAATTAAGCTCTCCGTGCGATTAGAGCTTTTTGTGAAAATTAAGCTTTCCGTGCGATAAGAGCTTTTTGTGAAAATTAAGCTCTCCATGCGATTAGAGTTTTTTGTGAAAATTAAGCTCTCCGTGCGATTACAGCTTTTTGTGAAAATTAAGCTTTCCGTGCGAATAGAGCTTTTTGTGAAAATTAAGCTCTCCATGCGATTAGAGCTTTTTGTGAAAATTAAGCTCTCCGTGCGATTACAGCTTTTTGTGAAAATTAAGCTTTCCGTGCGATAAGAGCTTTTTGTAAAAATTAAGCTCTCCATGCGATTAGAGTTTTTTGTGAAAATTAAGCTCTCCGTGCGATTACAGCTTTTTGTGAAAATTAAGCTTTCCGTGCGATAAGAGCTTTTTGTGAAAATTAAGCTCTCCATGCGATTAGAGTTTTTTGTGAAAATTAAGCTCTCCGTGCGATTAGAGCTTTTTTGTGAAAATTTAGCTTTCCGTGCGAATAGAGCTTTTTGTGAAAATTAAGCTCTCCGTGCGATTAGAGCTTTTTGTGAAAATTAAGCTTTCCGTGCGATTAAAGCTTTATGAGAAAAATTAAGCTCTCCGTGCTATGAGAGCTTTTTGTGAAAATTAAGCTCTCCGTGCGATTAGAGCTTTTTGTGAAAATTAAGCTCCGTGCGATTAGAGCCTTTAATGAAAATTAAGCTCTCCATCGATTAGTTTTTAGTGAATATTAAGCTTTCCGTGCGATTAGAGCTTTTTATGAAAATTAAGCTCTCCGTGTAATTAGAGCTTCTTGTGAAAATTAAGCTCTCCATGCGATTGGAGCTTTTTTGTGAAAATTAAGCTTTCCGTGCGAATAGAGCTTTTTATGAAAATTAAGCTCTCCGTGCGATTAGAGCTTTTTTGTGAAAATTAAGCTCTCCGTGCGATTAGAGCTTTTTGTGAAAATTAAGCTTTCCGTGCGATTAGAGCCTTTAATGAAAATTAAGCTCTCCATGCGATTTTATGCGGTTATCAATTCGGCCGGTATATTTAGTTATGGCGTGATTAAGTAACAGACAGACAGACAGAGTTACTTTCGCATTTATAATATTAGTATGGATAAGATTCTATACATACGATCCGACCTATTGAGTTGCTGTAATAGATTTATTATTCTTGACAATAATTAAGAATTTATCATAAGTACAAAATTTTCGACAAATATTATGTTCCATCGCATTACGTTTAGTGGAACTCAGGTGAGAGTCTTCAGAGTGAGTCCAGTGAGACGAAGAAATGAAATATTACCAATATTTAAATGAATATAGATTTGTTTGTAGCTGAAGAATTTAGCGTATTCTTTTTCTCACCCATCCCAGTCCTTTCTTTTATTCTCAACGTCAATTATTTCCTTATCCCATACCTATAAAATTCGGCAAAGCATTTGCAAAAGCGAAATTCCTTTGCAAGTAGTCTAGAATCAGATTTAAAATATTCTATCTACGCTTGTATAATATGTGCCCTTGCTATCAGGTGCCCCATCACTCATCATCATCAGCTCATTTGACAACTACATAAAAATAAAAATAATTCAGAAGTGAAATTTTTCTGGCAAGATTCATAGATACCGACCAAAATCGTCGTCTTACTCCATAACATGGCGGTATTGCCATGACGCGACCTTGAAATTCTACTCTCAACGTAGCTACCTAAGGATATTTCACTTCAAACAGTGAAACGAAATGTAACACATTTTAAAGTAAACTCAATGTGGTTTCTATCTGAAGGCTGAATTTGTTCGGAACACCGCGGCGTCATTTGTTCAGTAGGTTAATGAGTCGGTCCCCTACATATTAGGAATAACATGTTATCCAACCCTTCCCATTCGTTTAACGAGATTACACTGAGGGGGAGGTGCTCCATAAATTGCGAAGATTTATCGCTTATAGCGGCCTACCTGATCCTGCTATCGTGAATAGTTCAATAAGTATAGGTAACTTGCTGAGTAAAGAGGAGCAGAATGTCGTAGAACCACATACTACTAAATAGTTACTATGGTAGAACTGAGTTATGCTTGATAACCTGATTGCAGCTGTGACTAATGATATAACTGTAACTTAAACTGCTACTTTGCTTTTAAAAGTCTATTTGCATGAATTGTGGTAACAGAAATTCTAAAATTTATGTAAATAAATTAAGGATGTTTTAGAATAATGTAAGTACCTATATTTCTTCACTGCATGAATGTGTTTCATCCAAATCATCAATTGAAAGTAGAACTAATTCATATAACACATTCAGAAAGTTTACTGATGTAGATGAAGTTCTTTTATAAATAGTATTGCAAAATAGAAACGTAATAAATGTTATAATAATGTCATGCAACGAATAAGTAATTGAGCTTAATATTTTATATCAAATCATGCAATGATAATGGATAAAAAACCATATACCTACCACACAGCTCAACCACATCCAATTTTCTTAAAATAACCCAAAAAGTTCCCATATAAATAGGTAAACGAAAAAACATGACTTGCATGAAAAGTTTGACGCATTTCCAAGCATGTCACGCAAACATGTCACGATATATTCACTTTCTGTGTTTATTGTTTATAAATTTTGCATTTTGTTATGACTATTTAGATGTGAATCCACATTACCGTGTCCATAAAGTACCTAAGAGTTCTAACACAGATGTTCTGGATGGATTTGAGGATAGTGACCAAAATGAGGGGACAAATGATAAAGAAGTTGCAGAAATAGATATAGCCAATTTTATTCAAAGTCCTGATTATGATAGGATAGGAAATAATTACCAGTTTGAGGAACAGTTTAAGAGGTATGAGAGCAAAGAATGCAAAGCAAGTCGTGTAATAAATAGATGTAATGCATAAGAATAATATTATAATGTATTATTTATCATTTTGACTACTACTAGGAATAATACAGCTTCTCATTGCGCTTATTATTGCTCTTTACGAGAATTTGAATGCAAATAAAATATAACTAATTCAGCAAAATAAATTATAAAAACATAAAATTTGATAGCTACAGTATGGAAACTATAACTACTTTGATATAAACTAAATTTGTAGAAAAGAAACACACAATTCACTTAAATTTGTAATCTTAAACTTTTTCTTGGTTTTGTTTGCTATAATTGGAACTTTATTAATCTGTTTATATTTATTTTCAGAGAAAATCCATCTAATAAAAATAGTTTTGAATCCTTAGTTGACGCTAGCTTAGAAGAATATGACGATAAAGGCCAAGAATATAATAATATTGATAATGATGCTTTGGAAGAAAGTTCATACAATACAAAATCAAATGAGCATAAACAAGCCAACAATCCACACAAACTGAACAAGCTTATAAATAATAAAGAAATACTTAAGTTCTACAACGATAACAGGCATCTAGAAAAGAAATGGTAATATTTTCTATTATACATTGTATAATACATTGTTGTTTTTGCATCCATAAAATGCGTCTTTAGTATACAAATTAACTGAACTACCTATAAAAAAAATATTTGAAATGAATATTAGAAAATGTACATCAAATTAAATTTATATTTTTAAATTACTTGTAAGATGCATACATGTTCCTAAAGCTATGGTTAAACTTAATTACTCATATTTTACGATAGAATACTACTACCCAATGATATCAAAACTTGTATTAGTAATGCAAGATACATAAATTGATTGATGATTGCAGTGCGTTCAAAAATATGAAGATCCCGTTTTTTTCCCATGACCAAGCAAGGACCTCATTGGACGTTCCCTTAGCAACACCCAAGAAGAACAAGAAACGAAAGATTTTCAGTTTTAGTTCCAAAAAGCATAAAACCGAAATGCATCAAAAATCTACAACCGGTTTAAGTACGACTACGATTAAAACGGAAGAAAACACGTTCATGAAATTGAACAAGAGATCGTATATTGAAAAAATATGCCCGCTTTGTAAACGAAAATTTATCAAGCGAAGATCGAAAGCACAGGAAAAACAAAAAAATAATATTATTCATAATAGCAGACAATATTATCAAAACAAAAAGAATTCAGATGAAAATTATAACGATAAAACCGAAATGAAACATATGTTTAAAGATACAGACTCTGAGAACTTAATGAAAAAGAATAAAATATTAGACCGAGCGTATTCAGATTTTGAAAGAGATTAATATAAATTTGAATAGTTACAAAGAGTGGAATTATGTAATCAGATTTTCTTAGATAATTATACAGGAATAAGTAATTGTGAATTAGATGTACAAAGTTTAATAGTTATTTATTTAGTAAAGTTATTTAAACGGTTTTGGATTTTGCTCTCCTGTGTCGGTAAAGTACTTTACTGTTTAGGGGTAAGTATTAATTCATCATTTGTTTTACGTACAAAGAAATAAGGATTTTAAGATTTTATTTACAGCTTATAAGTTAATAAGTCATAGAAAAAAGTCTGCTGCTTTCACAAGAAGCCAGAATTGTATTTTTGAAATAAACTGCTCACACCATTTACTCAGTGTACACTGTTGACTGTACATAGCATAATACAGAACTAATAATATTTAAGATCTTCCATTTTGGTACAAGTCGCCAAACATATTTTCTCAACAGTGAATGGACCATCTGTGAACACAAAGAAAATGTTTTAAACATCATAATAACGTTCGCGTATGCGAATTAATAAATAAGTAGGTAAAATTCATAAAAGTATAAAAATTTGTATTAAAAACAAGAAAACTGCATAATATATTATGAGCGTGAGTTTCTCTTAAATTACCCGACAGCGCCAAATATGATGCTTATGTTTCTAAATCGTTCCTAAACATACATCCATAATTTCACATTATAATATTCGAAGGTTTCTCACCTATTTGAAACCAGTGATTTGATGGTAAGCCAGAGTCACTCCTGGCTGAGACGATTGCTTCACGCATAGCAATGGGAATTACCACTGACATAACTGTGGATGGTTCACCAGTCGCTATAAAACAAAGTCTTGTGTAACCAACAAGCTATATGACAAAAAGGATAAGCAAAACTGTGCTTTAAAGAAGAGTTAAGTTCTAATTATGGTATATAATTATCTGGATCATATTATAAAAGAGTGTTATCTTTTATAAAAGTATCACTATATTTTATGAGGTACCTTTAGATCCAAGAACTATATCATTGCTGTATGATTTCGGCCTGAAGTAAACTCGGAAATCGACTGGTATATCTCGAGCTTGAAGAATTTTGTAGTTCCAAGTGCGATCCGATAAAAGCTCCCCAGTTTTTGGGTCATAAATTAACTCTTCTGTTGTGTAATATCCTACACCCATTATAAATGCACCCTCTAACTGTTGAGTTATATGAATAATTAATTTAGAGTCTATATACCAGTTCTTTAAATATATAAATAATATCAATCATATCAATTAATAATAAAAAGAAAAAATGTGTGCGTGTACTAGTGTACACACGTAAGAAGTGAAACTTCTTTATGACCTTATTTTTCAAAAAATAATTTACTATATTATGCAACTTTACAGAAATACATCAATTACGCGTGGTGGGGATAAAAACAAGATGGCGCGTAACGGAAAAATGTTACACTAAATTTTTTTCCAACCCCGATAAAGAAGTTTCACTTCAATTATAAGTAATTTAAATTTTAGAAATGCTGCCAACCTCATCAATTTTATTGATTAATAATACCGTTGTTATAATGTATTAACTCACCTGTCCAATATCTATATAAGGACTAACGCTCCTCCCAACGTCTTGCATTAGATCTACTCTGATTATTGTCCATTCACCTGTCAACACATCTATTTCAACTTCTGCCAGAGTCACTCCATAAATATCCAAATTTTGAACATCAGACGTATTAACAAACCCATGTGCTTGTAAGTCTATACCTCTATCGAATGCTTTTTTAACAAGTTCTTCCCATGAAGGGTTATTCAATTCTTCTCTTAATGGTTGTAATCTATTAAGTAATTCTTTGCAAGCTCTTTGAACGCTTAATGCTATCATTTGAGATGTTGCACTACCAACTGTAGGCGAGGAATTGGGAGCAATTACGGTATCGCTGGCTTTAACTATAATTTTGTCTATCGGTATATTCAAGAAATATGCGCACACCTGAATTATCTTTGTGTTGATCCCTTGGCCAATTTCAATTCCACCATGAGCTATAGCGACTGTTCCGTCACTTTGATATACCGATATGTTAACATCTGCGTAAAATGGATTCACTGAATTCCATTTCATCAACACAATTCTTAAACCGCGCTTTTTCCATCTGTTTTCCTTGTTATAGGTATCAACTATTATTTTCCTTTTTTGATAATTTGCTTCAGTTTTCAATTTTTCAACCATTTCAGTTAAAATGGGTTTGTGTTTTTTGTCTAAATTTGCTAATCGTATCTCCACCGGGTCTAAGTTCATTTCATAAGAAATTCTTTCCAAAATGATTTCATTTGCAGCAATGCATTCCAGAGCTCCTGATATAAACAAAGATATATTAAAATATTTTATAGAATAAAGCTTATTAGTGGTTCATGAACACTGATCAAATAAATATGTACTTACCTGGAGATCTACAGTAAGTATTCGATGCTTTATCAGTTACGGAATTAAAGGCTCTGAAATTCCATTTATCCATGGGGTAACAGTTACTATAGCATTCATATGTGGTTAATATTAATGGCTCGCTAACTATATACCCGTTGTCTTCATAAACATCAAAGTTTACGTATTGTATAATCCCTGTTTTGCTAACGCCCACCTGATGAAATATTTTCACATATACATTAGAATCTATGATTAAAATGGTAAGTGTTCGATGCATCGTAAATTGCAAGATATTGACTTATGTTGAAAGTGTAAATAAAAGCCTTCACCAGACAAATAGAGCAAGTAAAGCTGGCAAACACCTTAAAAATTTAAAAAAAAATGTGTGCGTGTACTAGTGTACACACGTACGAAGTGAAACTTCTTTATGACCTTATTTTTCAAAAAATCATTTACTATATGTAACTTTACAGAAATACGTCGAATCACGCGTGGTAGGGATAAGAAAAAGATGGCGCGTAACGGAAAAATGTCACGCATAACGAAAAAATGTTACTTTTTTTTTCCAACCCCGATAAAGAAGTTTCACTTCAAAAACATTGCAATGTTCCAATGTTTGTTAATAATTCGTATAAACTTGTAAATAATTGTAGATTTAACTATACATTACCTCATAATCAATGGAAGATGAGAACCGTTTTCCCACAGTTCTCATACTTGTCCGTAAAGGTAGAACAAATCGACAGGGACGATTCAACAAGAAGGCAACTAGGTTACAAGCAGCTGTCACTTGCAATTGTCTTGTTGCCTTCAAACCAAATGCACCTCCAACTCGTTTAACAGCTACATCGATTCTAATTAAAACAGTCCGATAAATATATATAATCACATGTAAAGGGAATGTAATGTTCTTATAATCTTAAGTTAAATTAAATTATTATATTATTAAGTATTAAAAAAATTATACCTGTTTTGATCAATATTCAAAACCTTTGCTGTCATAATTTGGTCATAAGCTGTACATTGAGTAGCAGTTCGAACGGCAAGACCTTCTTCAGTAGGCCACGAGACACAAACTATATTTTCATAACAAAAGTGGTATTGTCCATATAATGTGTTTATATCTTTAATAACTCTTGCAACATCACGTCCTTCTCTAGTAGCGGGAATATTATTAGCAAGAGTAGTTTTAGTTTCATCATTTTTAGTTATTTTAATATCGATTATAGGTATCTTGCTATAACTATAAGTAATGGCAACTAATTCTGCAGCTCTTTGTGCGATATACTTAGTTTCGGCAACAACAATACCAACCGGTTGATTATAAAATTGTATATCACCGTTGCTAAGGAGTACTTCTGGATCTGAACCCTCATTAACATAAAATAAATTCATTCCTGGTATATCATCTGCTGTGTAAAATGCTATAACACCTTTAAGAGCCTGAAATTTAAGTCTCTTTAAACAGCAGACTGACATATTATGTTATATGATATAGAAGTTAAATTAAAATTATCATTTCCTAACAGGTTCTAGTAAAATATAATCATAACTACCAAAGCTTCCGATGCATCAATTTTATTAATTTTACCAAGTCCTATAGTACTTAATATAAAAGCTGCATAAATTTCCCCTGGAATCGTTGGTATATCTTCAGTGTATTTAGCTTCTCCTGCACATTGTATCTAAATAAGAAGACCAATAGTATTATAACAATTATCGTTTGTACAGCAAATTTATACATACATTGTCCAATATAACGTACTTACCAACCCTTCGACTTTTTGTATAGGCTGATTGATAGGCCATACAGAAGGGTCCGTATTAAAAAATTGTTGACCATTTGAAACAGGACGTGTATCATACAAATTTAAAGCACCAGAATGGTATTTCTTATCTAATATAGTTGTTGGACACAGATGCAATAGACTCTGGAAAATAACAAGCTTATAGAAATAAAGTAACTTAATGTTCAAATTTAAGTTTATTTAACTTTATCACAGAATTAATTTACATTACGTTTCTAGCAATTATCTTCACTACACTTGTAGGTGTAAATGTATGTACGTACTTTGTAGAAAACTCCAATGGCAACTCTTTTTCTATACTCCGCAGAACCTTCCAGAAGTGATTTTGCGACGACAATTTCGTTAGACAACACTTTAATTGCTCCTTGCAAAGTTTCATTGGTAAACAAATTCTTTCCAACCAAAAATGCTTCAGTTTTAGTGGCTCTTGAATATCCAGGAGTCAGACCAGTGAAAACAATTCTGCTACTTTTCACTTGGTTCAAATTATTTAAAGTGTAAAGAAAACCCGCGTTGACCATGGCATGTGCGTTTTGAGCTCTGCGCCTAATCTAGAAATCATGAAAGCAGTCAAATAATGGTATTGCTGTTTATTTTGCTATTTCTATTAAAATAATTATTTAAAGCAATATATTTTTTTCGATAAATAATTTGTTCATCACATAATTTGTGTCACTTTTATTTCATCACTCTGATTTCTTTCTTTAAAAGCATATCAGCTATGAATATTATGAGGTGGTTTTCTAATTTTCAATGAATTTACCTTGTATGTGACAACGTGATTCTCCGTATTAAGAGGGGGAAGGAGAACATTGTATATTATTTTGCTCCTCATATTTGTTTTTAAGAAGTCATCAAGTGAAATTATATTTTTAACACCAGCGGATTGCACTGAAATAATTTGAAAATGTATTTGGGTTTCTTTAAGATTTAAAATGCACACATGTTGAGATAAAGTCCCTTTCACTCTTGTATTATAGATATATCTAATTTTTATTGTGATATTTCAACTGAGGTTTTATTAATTATAAAATGGATTTTAATGACCTCCAAATAAATACATACAATAAAAAACAAATCGCTTTTAATATAACTTTAAGACTAACGACAAGTAGAAAAAGGGCTCACTGACATATTGTTATCTCGGCTCCAACTGTTTGCAAAATAAGAAATACATCGGAAGTAAATTCTGGATCTTTGTGTTTGACCATTATATTACCAGCGATAGTTCCTGTCTGAAACGAAATTGAAAATATCCAGTTGTCTTTATTTTTCTTATAAATAAATTTATCTATATATATAATAACTATGAGTTATTCATAATACTGCCACAGTTATCAAAACTATTTTAAAATTTCTGTTACTTACATTTCTGACTGGTATATGGGCAACCAATTTCAAGTGATCGTTTAACACTTTAAGATAACCAAAGTATTCGTTCTTTGAAACTGTATCAAATATGCCCATCAATTCTGTCAGCGTATTTCCAGCTCCAATTATTAAGTTTTGATCAAAATAATACCCTTTTAATTCAGTTATACCACTAATATCTATTAATATTCTTGGGTATTCAGATATTGGAATTACACCTACAATAAACAATGTGCATAGATAATTATATCGATATTAATTAATTTAAGGACAAGGAGCAAATAAATTAGCTTTATTGTTCATAATTATATCAAAAGAAACATTTATTTCCTTACCTTTTCCAGTATTACCAGCAACAAGCATATACGAATCGTCACCTTTATCATTCAAAATACTAAAAACATCAGCCGTAGTATTAACTTTAAACCATTCTTTATCATCCTTAAGTTTAATATGAATAATATTTTCCAAATTAGATTTAGATATATAACACCAGTCATAATCTTCACAAGTATTTGAGCATTTATCTTTGCATAAGTGTAAATCTTCAATGTCGATTCCTATTTTTTCAACACTAGGAGCATCAGAAGCGAATTTTTTAAATGCGTCCATTATTGGTCTGTATCCCGTACACCGGCACATGTTGCTTGCTAGAGACTCTTCTATTTCCAACATTGTAAGTGGTTTAGATTTAAGAAGACTGTAAGATTGCATCTAATTTAACAAAGATGTAAAGATAAATAGTCATAGCTTTAATTACACAGTAACGTATGATTAATCTACTTTTCTTAAGGTTAATTAAGTTAAACGCGTTTAAGGATAAAAATACTGGAATCCGAGAATTTCTATATAATATTTGTATGTATGGATACAAGTTGCTGTTACAATAAAGAAAAAACTAGCATATTATCACAGAATACATAATAGTAGCTAAACGCTACAGAACGGACACTCTCCGCCCCCCGCCACTTAAACACTTACCTCAACCCGCACGATCAGTCTAAAAATGGTCCACATTTTTCTACAAGGACGATACGCAACGAAGATTGACAACATTAATCAAATTGACTTAAAGTAATTTTATTATTTTGGATTTGTGACTATCGTTTTTCGTAGAAAATGGTTAGATATTGTGCTGTTTACGGATGTATTTCATCAGAAAAACGCGAATTTTTTTTTACGCTAGTCACAAATGTGCCAACCATAAAGCGTTAACACACACATTTGCAGTCTCTACAGTGTGACTGTCAAAACGATAATTTTGTACGGAGTATCCGGGGTGTGATATTATCTTAAGTTAAATCTACGAAATATACGTTTAATACTACAACGATTGCCAAAAAATATTCCCAAGGATCAAGATGACCTACCTATACATAGCCATAATCCATCCAGGGCTACAGTACCCACACTGAGTGCCATTGTTTTCGGCCAGTGTCTTTTGCAAAATGTGGTAACCCCTAACTCGGTTACCGATATTCTCTATTGTTGTTATTTTCCAATTATGACATGATGCTATGGGAACTAGGCACTGAAAATGTAACAATATTTATTAACGGTTTAAATATCAAAAAATTTTTTTAGATGTTCAAAATTTAACACGTATTTTTACTATACGTTTAAATACACAAAAACATGCTGTAATTAGAAAGAAAGAAAAAAACATTTATTTGACAAGATAGCAATTTCGATAGTCACTGATCCTGATAAGTGTACAAGGTTTGATTATATCTGTCCGTTTATTTGGATAAAACTCAAGTCTAAATAAATGGGATACATTAAAAAAAGGTTAAGAACCTCCTCCTTTTTTTTAAATCGGTTAAAACATACAGGTGAAGCTATTTAAAGCGTGTAAAAACTTACAGAATTAACAGATTCCTCGGCACCTCCAGGGCGTATACTACTGACGATGCAGGCGCCACACCCTCCTTCCAGACACATATACTTCGTTCCACGCAGTTCCAACGTGTTCCGAATGTAGTCTAAAAGCGTCGTGTTGGAACTCACTTCGCCACCAACTGTTCGAATCATTTATTTATTAAAAACTTTTTTATCCAGCTGATTTAAGGAACTTTGTGTTATTTGAAGAAATTTCTATTTATTGTTACCTATATTTTTTCATTAATTCCCCGTTTCTATTAATTGTATCATTAGGTTCAATTAAATCTATCTCCCGAAACTGTGAACTATTATAAATTATTACCTATAATTTTGTCATTTATTTTATTTTATTAGGATATTAACCCTTAAATTGTCACCCCTAGATAACTTGTGTTTATAATGTCCAAATTTGGAGGATGTGTTGGATTTAGGATAGAAAAGAGGAAAATGAAAAAAAAAATTGAAAATTTTAATTTTTTCTATTGTTTTCACTATGTCACATAAAACGGACACTGCCAATTATATGTACATGTTCGAACCGTCACATATAACGGACATTGCACATTATTCCTGCAACCGTGGTACATGAATACAATGCACATTTTCAACTCTGTAATTTAAATTTATTATCAAATTATAATTATGGACGATCTAGAATAAGCTTTTCGAACATCTGTCTTAAAATTTTGGTTAAAACTTTAACGATATCGTTAAAAATAATGGATTTTAAAAAACGACACTACCGAAAATCACAGCCTAAGAATATGCTAAGAATTGGAATAGAAATAGTATTACATAGCCTGAGAACTTATCTAATACACCAAGAAAGTCCTCTTCCCCTTCCTTATATTGTACAGATTGAAATGTGTTTGCTTCATCGTATGCAAAGAAGTCGTATACCATGCCTGAAGTACCAAAACAAACAGGAAATTTAAATCGCTTTTTTTTTGATTCTTTGGCATATATTATATCCATTTTCTGCCAGTTTTTTAATTTGTAAGGTATTATTATTTAAATTTTCAAACATTGGGTGGTATTTCTGGTAAGTAACATGATGCTGTGGCTGAAGAACTAATGAGAAGTAGGGAAGATTCATCTCACACCGCATGTAGTGGCTGTAATTCTGCAGCAATAATATTTTGTTGATGGTAAAAATTCTGACTTTTTGGGTCTTCATTGTGTCTCAAATCAATATATCGTATAATTCCGAAGGTATGGTGCTGGGGATAAATTATTGACACTGTTATCATAGTGAAATCACTCCCGTAGGCCTACATTTCCTTCAAAATCGTCATCTCAACTCAACGCCAGACTCTTCAGCTTCCGCCAGAGGTAGTGAGGGAATTTTTTATTGATTGCCAAGTCATGCTCCTCTAAAACATATTAAAAATAGAGAAAAATATATAAAAAAAATGACGTTAAAAATGGAGGGCCTTATTGGCAACGTCCGTTACATAGGACATGTGAAGAATACCTTAGTATATACTCCAAGTTGTCAACGTCCGTTTTATGGGACATCGTATATAAACTAAGATTTGTATTCCAAATATTGTAAAATATGTAAAAATTATGTCAAAATACTATACTTACAATCGTATTCTAACTAATAATATAACATTATAAGCAAAATAGCCAAAATACTTACAGTTATTATCAATTTTATCAGGAGAGTCAAGAGATCCGTTTTTTGCAATTTTCAAATGGTCACCATTCGCGACTGTACTTCGCTTTGGTAAAAAAACCTGCATGTACGTGAAGGACATAGCTAGTACCTTCCCAATATACCGATTAGCAAAGCTTAGGTCTGCTAAAACAGCGCCTGCATGTGTGTAAATACTATGTCCTTTAAAACGGACGAAATCAATTTAAGGGTTAAAATAAGCACCTATTAATTAAACACAAATTTATTGCATAAAATTAAAATATCAACCTACCGGAACACTCCACACCATTAACGGTAAAATGTATTGTATCCATGTCTGCACTCCAAAATATTAAATTTCACACTGCATTTTTTTCAATTTACAACTATTATATACAGACAAACACTTTCATTATTGACTTATCCAATTATTTTTGTATTCAGTATCGCGAGTCATAATTTTTATTAAATTAACTACGATAAGAATTTAATGGAATAAAATAAACGCATAATAATTATTAATAGATCTAGTTCTAGGTAGGTATACCTAGTCATTAGCTAAATAAATGAACTGCCTAGAAATTCGATCACAGATGGCCGTGTGAGAGAATTATAAGAGTAGTAATTGTTATGTGGCTATTACCTTCCTATTACATTGTACTCTATGGTGTACAGCATAATGTCGATATTGAATTGATATGAAATGCATGGGGTTACGGGCCATGCTATGGTTTTTAAAATAACTAAGTTTTATTCATAATATCTTAAATTAGATCTGTAAAATAGATTATAACGAGACTTATACTGGCAGATATACATATATGTATTCCTGAAAAAAAAAATATTTAAGTTAGATAAATTCGTAGGCTTTAGTGTGTCTATCCAAATTTTTGTGATAATAAACCTGCTGAATAATGTAAAACGGTTAAAAATGAATTGTAATCTTAAAAATTAAAATATATTCAGTATGCATATTAATACTTATACTTACCTATAGTATAATTATTTTAAACTAAATATTAAAATTATACAATTAACGATTACCTACCTACTGATGATATATTTTTATGATTATAAATATTTTTTCTGTGCCGATTGTTGAAATATTTTTAATTATATTCTGTAGGTTTTTGTAAAAATAGTCGTGTTAGTTATGGTTACCCCATAATATTATATTATGTATTACCGTACGAACTAGAATTTTTGGTGTGATAGATAAAATAATTAAAAAAAAAAAGACGGGTTGCACTGGGGGAGTGCCGGCAGAAGTGGAAACTTGATTATTAACGTTCAGCATGTTTGATATTTTGGAATGGTATCCGTCTTACGCATGGAATATAAGGGCTAAAAAAAAAACATCCGTCTTACGCTTTTTCGATCAGGCCACGTGTCCTGACGCGAGTTTAAGATTTTATACCCAACGCCGCTAAAGAAGTTTTCACTTCAAAAAAGACGGGTTGCACTCCGGGAGTGCCGGCAGAAGTGAAAACTTGATTATTAAAGTTGAGCATGTTTGATATTTTGGAATGGTATCCGTCTTACGCTTTTTCGATCAGGTCACGTGTCCTGACGCGAGTTTAAGATTTTATACCCATTACAGAAAAAGTGCTCCACGCCGCTAAAGAAGTTTTCACTTCAAAAATTTGATTGTCTGTAAAGTCGGTTTACTGACGATAGTTGAACGTGACAACGGCCGATTGTGCTTCTTTGTCGCTCGTTCCGCGCTCTCGCTTGCACATCAAGCCTTACATGGAACGCCTCCGAGCGAGGTAACGCCGCATGAGTCATGTTTTTTCGTGCTTGAACTCAAACTCAAACTCAAACATTTATTTATTCAATTAGACTTCTTCTAGAAGCACTTTTGAAACGTCATTAAGTACATATTTTTAACATTTACCACCGATTCGGAAAGCAGTATCTACGGAGAAGAATCGGCAAGAAACTCCATAGTTGCTCTTTTTAATCATGTCAGATTTACAATTTTACAAATTACCTAAGTAATATCATAATATATTATCATAATATGCCAAAGAACTGTCCTGTGGTTTTCACGCGACAACCCTCCATGGGTTTTTATCTTCCATATATTCCTTAATACTGTAATAGGCTCTCTTGACAAGTACATTTTTTATATAAGATTTAAATTTAGAACTACTAAACTCTTTAATATTATGAGGAATTCTGTTGTAAAAGCGTATACCTTGGCCCATAAATGAATTTTTAACTTTAGCTAGCCGGAAAAATGGCATTTCAATTTTATTTCTGTTTCTTGTGTCATAACAATGTCTATCTCCTACTTTTGTGTGTAAGTAAGCGTTATTATGTACATATAAAATATTATTAAATATATACTGCGACGGTACAGTAAGGATACCAGTATTCTTAAAGAGATCTCTTAGTGAGTCTCGAGCACGCAAATTATATACAGAGCGTATGGCTCTTTTCTGTAATATAAATATAGTTTCTATATCTGCAGCCCTGCCCCATAGCAGAATTCCATAGGACATTATGCTATGAAAGTAGCTAAAGTAAACCAATCTAGCCGTTTCTTCATCGGTGAGATGCCTTATTCTTCTAACTGCATATGCAGCTGAGCTGAGCTTAGCAGCGGTGGTGGTAACATGGGCCCCCCATTGAAGCTTCTCATCTAATGTCAAACCAAGAAAAACAGTCGATTCCACAGGGTATAATACCTCCCCGTTTAAAATAATATTCCTTTTCACCTTTTTTACATTTGGGAGGATAAATTCTACACAATTTGTTTTTTTTTTGTATTTAATAGTAAATTATTAGCATTAAACCAATTGGATATGCGTAAAAGAGCAGAGTTTACTTCGTCAACATTTGTGTCATGTCTATCCACATTAAAAATTAATGAGGTGTCATCTGCAAACAGTACTATTTCACACATATCCTGCAAATAATAAGGTAGGTCATTAATATACACTAAGAACAAAAACGGCCCTAAGATAGATCCCTGCGGAACACCTATGTTAATCGGCGCACCGCGAGATTTCTCTCCATTAACGACAACGGTTTGTACCCTGTTCTGAAGATATGAAGCTATGAGATCCTGAGCTAAACCTTTGATACCATAAAAATTTAGTTTCCGTAATAGAGTGGAATGTTCTACACAGTCGAAAGCCTTAGAAAGGTCGCAGAATATCCCCAAAGCATTCTTTGAATTTTCCCATGCTTTGTATATATGTGACAAAAGAGCTACTCCGGCATCAGTGGTAGAGCGCCCCTTTGTGAAACCATACTGTTTGGCGTGCAGTAAACCATTGCATTGCACCATTGCTTGCAGCCGGCTATCGAATTATAAGACGTTGTCACGTCAAAAAATCCAAAAACCATGTTTACATTGCATGGGCGTAGCCGGGACGAGCAGCTAGTTTCATAGTGCAGAAATAATAATTTTTATGACATATACATATGTATAGCGGCATCTGTGGACGAACATCAGAACTACTATCAAGAATCAATAGGCCGATCATATGTTTATATATAAATATTAAATATAGGTAATATTGCGCTAGATGGCGCTGATCTTAATTTTATTTAAAATTGTATATATAGCGCCAGCTATAAATAATGTTATTACAATCAATTTAAATAACAGTATTTAATCGTAATAATTGTCTTATTCGCTTTTAATATTCTACTTCTTGTTTTTCTTATATCCATTATTAGGTTTCAAGTAAACATTCATTTTTTAAATACATATGGGTAGTTCTACAAAGTATGGAAGAAAATGAGTCTCATTTCGGCCCACATTTTTTTAAACGTTCTGTTTGCGGAATTCAGTCTAATGACAAGAGTACAACGTCTCTAAAAGTATATAGAGCGGAACAGTCAGAATATGTAATGGTTTTCGATTTATGACCATTTTAAGGAAATCAAGCCACAGGAAACTGAGCAGGTCACCAGGAAACTGAGAAAAACAACAAAAATCGGTAGAGATCAACGAGATCAACGTTTATTTATCATGTTTTACATGAATTTGTATTATTCAATAAATTTTTAATGGTACTAGTACCTTTAATAATAACGAAAAATAGCTCTATGCTTGGCTTACATACTAATTCTATACTTGAACAGGAACTCTATTCATCAAATGATCATTGAGCATTAAGAATTAAGTAAAATCTAATTCTAAGTTTAATTCAGTAAAATCTTCTTAAAGATAGTTAACAACATGAAAATAATGAAGTCTGAGACATGATGACACTTCATACTAGCATTGTACTTAAATCTAGTAAAAATAAATAATAAAAAAGGTAGGTATTAATAACTTTGGCGGTTGAAATTGATATTTTTTGTTTTATGGCATTCAAATGCTTTATAAATATAAATTTATATTTCTATGCTTTATAAATTTATATTTATAAAGCATTTGAATGCCATAAAACAAAAAATATCAATTTCAAAAAATAAAGGTCGTGTTCCATCGTTACAATATTGTATTCACTGAAAAGTGTTTCATATTGGTTGAGATGGTTGTTAGGCGCGCGGTGTGTCCCTTAGACACATAAAACTGAAAGAATAGAATAAATTCGATTGCTCTGGTGGGTCACGAGTGGCTGAATTGGTCAGGCATCCGCCCCGGAATGGCGTGAAAGGATGCGGGTTCGAGTCCCACCTAGTGATCTAATTTTTTCTATTCTTTATAAATTTAAACTGTGGCGGTTTCAATACTATATTATTTTTATGCTAAATTTTAAAATCACAGTCAGCTGAGCAGTCAGGGCATGTAAACAATATAGAATCGCCTTTAATGCATCCATCATGTGCCCAATTATTGCATACTAGACACTGGAACCAGTCATTTCCTGTAGTATCTTCGCTGTGAGACCACCACAGATAAGGCACTCACAGTCAGTGTATTTATTTTCCTTTCCATTTTTTTTCTTTGCCTCTACATTTCTTGGAATTCAATTTTCGCTTCTGTTTTGAGTCTGTTTTTTATCGTAGTCTGTCTTTTTTCTTTTTCAGCTGCCAATCTCAGGGGATCTATTTTAATTTTTCTTACCTCAATATCTAGCTTTTCTTTGGTTTCGCAATTTTTTCTGTACAACATAATATAATATTTAGTGTAAATACAGTGCAATGCAACCAACTTTATTTTACACTTACATGTGTATAATCATTGTTATTAGACTATTAAATATTTATTTTTCTACTAAGTCATGACATAAGTTAAGTTGTAGTGTAAACACCTACAGTCAAAATAGTACTAGGAACTGCCAAGATCGGTAAAAGTAATGTTTTATGCTTTTTTCCGAAGTTTCTAAAAGATTACGTGCATGCTTAAAGATGACCATTACCAATACTAATTATCTGTAGATATTTAATTACTACAGCTACTCAAATGATTTATTTCATTAATTCATACGTAGTTTAATGTTTATAGGTAGAAAGTTTTAAATTATCTTACGCAAAAACAATTTTTTAGTGTGAACTTATCAGGATCCTGGATGGTCCTCAGTATCCTGGCTTTCAATTTGACAGGAACCTGAGACCAGGATCCTGAGAATATCTGTCTAATATTTAAAAAAACATATCAATTTACAACATTTAACCAGAATTAAGCAAAACTAGGCCTTTGCGTCAGCATCTTACGTATCAAAACGCTATATTTCCTAATATTATTTATTAATTACGTAAAAAATATCTTACCAGGATTCTGGGAACTTCACTGATTACGAGACCACTTCCCTTACTTACCGCGCCGGGCTGACTGTACTACGCGCTAGGTGTGAATAGCTAGATGATATTCTTTGTCTCTTTCGTACGTCTGATTGACTCAGCTGAACGGCAACATCGCACGACAAAAAACCTAGCTGTTATTTGCTTATTTTACAGCGACCAGGATCCTGATATGAAAGCGTGGGGACAAAATGTTGACAATATTTTTTTAATGTTTTTTTGGGAAAATAAGATAATAATTATTCTAACTAGCAAGAAAACACAGTAAACTCACCGATTTGGCTTTCAAATTACCTTGATACAGAAAAGTAAATAAATCACGACGAACTTTAAACCAGAATTTGTCCGAGGGACAGTTCAGGATCCTGAGAATTTGACACTTTGAACAAAGATTTAGTGGCATAAATAAATGTTTTTATTAATTATTTTCAGTGACCAACAAGAAGCAGCTTTAAATAACAGTATTCCGTACAAATTAATTACTTTGAAACGTTCTTTTTAGTATAATTTGGCTGAGCCGCTAAAAATTCCTTACTTTGTAGAACTACCCATATACGTATTTTAAAATGAACCTAACTACGTAATTATTTTACTAACTAACTTAGTAAGTATAATGTAATAGTCGACGAAACTACTATAATGTAATAGTCGACAAAGAAACAAACAAAACATAGTTTAAAATAAATACAATGCTATCGGAGAACCCAAACTCCAAGGGTTAAATTATATTAAAAAAAATAATCATTAATTCAATATTATTGTCACTTTTTAGATCCCATTCAAGCTACTTCTACGAATCCAATTCTTACCAATTATATCATTTTTCTTCCACACTTTCTTGAAATTTACAAGAATATCACCTTACACCATAAAACTGCTATAAAAACAATAAACATAATAATATTATCACCTAAGAAGTGGGGTTAACATTAAGTTACGCTCACTAAGTAAGTGCTTACTGTGTTGTGAAGACATGGACCGTGTTAAGTTTAAAGTTAATGATATAGAGCATACCGGTATGTTAAGTTTTACTTATAAGTTATATTTACTTTAAATTACGAAAGAAAGTAGCACGGTTAGAGATTATATTTTACGATGTCTCTTCTAATTTTTAACGGAATATCAAAAAGTAGAGTAATAATTTCATGTAACATGTAATATAGGTAATATTTATGAAAAGTGAAGTCCCGTGTCCCTAGTGGGGTAAGGGGCAGATGCATTATTCATACATCTGTTTCACTGATCGATTCTCTTTTAGGGACAAGTAGGTGATCAACCTTCTGTGTCCTGCCAGACCGAGACATTTTTTTTTCTTCGTATCGAATCGAACCCAGGACCCCTCGGTTCTACGCTCATGCGTCAACCACTATACCAGGCGGTCAGGTCAGGTAATATCTATAATAATCTATAAAAAAGTGGGTCTGTTGATTTGTGTCGTCGATTAAATTAATACTGTCCATTTAAGGATTTTTATTATTATTAACTTCAAAGATACCCGGATTTTTATTATTCAACTGCCAAAATTTGAATAAAGACTATAAAATATCTGCCAATTTTTACTGATTTAAATATGTAACCAGCTTTTGCCCGCAGCCTCGCTCGAAATCTCATTGTAGGATAGAAAGAGCAATTCGATTTTGAATCGATTCGGTTTCGAATTTGTTGCGAATTTCAAAAAAAAGTCAATAGATTATTAGTTATTATTACTATCTACATGTACTTACAATAATTAAAATTGATATCAAAAAAACATACAACACCTCTATAAAAAATCAATAATTTAAAACACTTTTATAGATATTTATCAATACAAGTAACGATATTACTTTTTTGAATTAAAAATGTTAGAAATGCAAAACACCTCTAATATAAATTATAAAATATTTTCGCTATCTGTTTGTTTAATACCTATATAGAAACATTGAAAGTCTGAGGAGGCATCTGATACTACATATAATATTATAGTTATTAGATACTTTAATCTATTTCTTAACATTATAAGTTTATAACTGTGAAGAGTTTGTTTTTTGTTTGAACGCGCTAATCTCAGGAACAACTGGTCCGATTTGAACAGGAGCAGAGAGAGCAGAGCAATGCGGGGCACAGCTAGTACTTAAATTAATTAATTATTGCAATTTAGAAATTATAATATAGCCTGTTGCATTCAGGGATAATGTAGCTTTCTCCTGGTGAAAGGATTATTTATATCGATCCAGTAGTTTCAAGTTTATTCGCTGTATACAAAAATTCTCCTCTCTACAGAAAAATTTAGCAACAACATTTTAGTGTGTGTTTTCAATAATGAATGTCTTTGCAAACATGGTACTTACGGACTTACCTAAGTAGGTATATTTTTTCGTATTGATGTCACAAAATATATTATAATTATCCTCATTTGATAACTTAATGGCAGTTTTAATTATTACGTATTTAATTGTTTCTATAGTGTAGGTGTTACACGAGGTATAGGTACTAATATGGATGAATTCTGTTATGCATGTATGTATTAGTATTAGAACGATCTTATCTACAAATAAAATTGGTAGTTAGCTCTCAAATAATGACCGAGCAAATAAAAAAAATCTTTCAAATCAATTATTATTCAGCCATTGGTTTTGATAATAAAAAAAAACATACCTACTTACTTTCAAATTCTTATCAGTAGAGACAATCTTTGTATTCCATGAATGAATATCCAAAACTAAGATAGCTCTAAAAAAAGTTACGTTCTGTCTCCAAAATATAGGAAAATAAAGGGGGAAAATAAAACTTATTTTGAAGTTGATTAAGCATAACAAAGCAAGACTTACAAGCAGTATATGATTGAAGGAAAACGCCATAATAAGAAGAAACTAGAAAGGCCATAATATAAAAGTACTTCACTACATAGTATAAAACAAAGTCGCTTTTTCTGTCCATATGTCCCTATGTATGCTTAAATCTTTAAAACTACGCAACGGATTTTGCTGCGGTTTTTTGAAATACATAGAGTGATTCAAGAGGAAGGATTTAGTATATAATTTATTATTTCTTAGACAAAGCAGGCGAAGCCGCGAGCGGAAAGCTAGTAAAAGTATAAACCCATTTACAGGACAATAATGTCAGTCTAGTCGGAATAAGATTAAAAGAGCTTACTTTCATTAGACTATTACATCAATTACATGATTTATTTATTGTTATATGTATTTTAAAAGCTCGCTCGCAAATGAATAAAAATATTACTTGTAAATATTATTTAAAATATAATATAATATTTGCCATTTAATAAGCATAAACAAATAAATCTATCTTGATAATATAATATTCCATGCACTAATAAATAATTACTTACTGTTATTTTAAAGTCCAACTAAATGTATTTTATTATATTACTTATTTTTATTATTATATTCATATCATTGAATAAATTAAATTTACCTACCTACCCTATATACTTCTACCTTATGTATAGCTATACAATAATTACAGATATTGGTAATTTGCTAAAAAGTACCTCCTTTATACCTGTAATAATATAATAGTGTAAAGTAATCAATGGATAAGAAACAATAAAAATGTAAATATTGAAAAGTATACCTATACTTTTACCTACCAGAATCTGATGGCATATTTATATTTAAGAAAAAAAAGATTTTTATGTGGCAACTTATTTGACAACTATCAAATTGGTTGTCAAATTATTTGTCTTTTTTGCAGTTGATGAATAATTTTAGGATTTTGTCCTATAAAATCTTCGAAAATGTCGAAAAAGCCGTTGCGATCACAAGCAAGAGGTGTTGTTTATAATGTGTATAGAAAAACATTCGATGAAGAAGGGTCAAACACATCACAATTTTCAATTATGAAGATTTTATTGTTAAATTGGACTTACCCGTTTTGATACTTTAAATTAAAAAATATTATATGTAGGTAACTAGGTATAATATTGTTTGTTGATTAGAATATAATTTTATGAAAACTTATTACAGGAGTTTCCAATACGGCTATTCGTCAAGTCCAAGCTGTCCAAGTCAGTTTTATAATGTGTGTATCTGTTAATACTTACGAAAATAAACATAATTTTATTTTATTTTTATTTCATTTTATAAAAAATTATAAGCAGTTTTGATCTACATTATCATTATAGTACTTATCGATATTTTCACATGGCATACTGGTAATGAATATACAAATATAGGTATGTGTAAATAATAATATGTATTACCTGTATAAAAGTAATATGTATAATTGTATATTATACATATAAGTATGTACCTACATAATATTAAGTGGATATCTCATTATTAAGTACAGTATTGTCCACTTATGTAATGTGACTAATGATATTGAGGACAAAATAAAAAATAAGCAGTATCAAGATCGTTCAGTCCATTTTCCCTAGGGTTGCACACTCAAAATTTTGATTTCCCTAATTGCCATCAGATTCTGGTTTACCTATACCTAGCAAATTGGCATTCAATTACATACATTGTTATCAAAACCTACATATTAATAGCTAGCTGTGCCCCGCGGTTTTACCTGCAGTGCTCCGCTCCTGTTGTTCTTACCGTGATGATAGCCTATAGCCTTCCTCTATAATTGGGCTGTCTAACACGGAAATAATTTTTCAAATCGAACCAGTTATAAACTCAAACTCAAACATTTATTCATTCAATTAGACTTGTTTTAGAAGCACTTTCAAATCGTCATTACATATTGTTAACATTTACCACCGAATTGGTAAAGCAGTATCTATGGAGAAGAAGAGTAAATAGTTATAGAAGAATATATATATTTGCTGAGATTAGCGTGTTCAAACAAACAAACAAACTCTTCAGCATTATATTGTAATGTAATAGAATAACAAACAAATGTCATGTCTTAAAAAAGTTTGTGCTATAGGTATTCATTAAAATTCTGCGCATCCCTCTTGAATCATCTACTTTTTATTGTAGTCCACTGCCACTACTGCTATTTTTCTTTATAATAATTATTGATGTTTTAATTTACCAAATGATTTGTTAGCACTTCACGCGAATGCACGCATGTACCTATAATTTACTTTTTGTACACGAAATGTTATTAACTAATTATTTAATAAATCTTGTCTCTACATTGCATAGACATTTTGTAATGTACTAGCTAGGTGTCTGACTGTGACTTTGCTTGTGTTGTGTGAAGGTACCTAATAGAGGAACTACAGTTTTATGAAATGTTTTACACATGTTTTACACGATTTTCTGACTTGTGTGGTTCAATTTGTAAGGCTTGTTCTAAGGCTTTTAATTTGTAGCGTTTAATTTTAACGTTATTGTAAATATAGCATTAGAATAAGGACACTGTTTAAAATATAAAATATTAAATGAATAATAAGTGCAGTATACGATCTTCCGTTATAATTCAGTAATAGATAATACAGAAGTAATTATAATATTTTTAGTTTATTATTTCATTATTCGCTAAAAGCATCATGCCTTAGTTTTTTGCATTACATAGCAGAACTTTTATTAACTTTATACTTACTCAAATCTAATAACATAATCTTTAGAATCTCGTCTTCTATAATAATACATACGTAAGTAATACAAAAAAGTGCATTAAACCAGTTTAATTTTCGGTGCCGTGATCTTGATTTACAACCGGTCTAATAACATGACTCTCGTATAACTGTAAATAAATATTTCACTTATTAAATATTATGAAACTGACATAGCAACTCTTTTAATCTTTTCAACAGACTTCCGAAAAGGAGGACTATTTTGTAGGATTTTTGCCCCAGAACTACTTTCTACTGGGTGAACAGAGTTCCATTTAAATTTTGTCCGATTCAGACCATTTGAAGGCGTATAGTTTTGTATCATAATTATATAAAAATTGGTCATCTATCTTACAACCAATATTATGTCAATAAATGTAGTTTTACATAGTAATATTATTTGAATCGGAATAACTTAACCTGATGTAAAATATTAATATATATTTTTATGATTTAGGGTCAATCCTCAGGTATGTCTGTCATATTTATTGCGAAATAAATGTCTAGAACCCAAATTATTCGATTTCTGCCAAACAAAAACACGTTTAGGTCGTGAAGTTACGAGGCAATCTCGTTAAATACCTGAAAGCACGTCTTGAATGTCAGAAATCATGTCATATTATGTTTGAATTGCTCGGGGCCTAGGGTCAAGTTCATTTTACCACGATGTTTTTCTTTTATCCGTATTAAAAATGTTGTATCCTTTTTCATATTTTTTATGTGTCTGTGATATAAGATAAGCTTCGTACCAAATTTCAAGTATTTTTGTTCACGGGGAGTAGGTACCATGCAGGTTCTGATTCCCTTGTTGTCTTGACAGATAGATAGACAGACAGACAGACGAACAACAAACTCCTCTCTTATAAGAAAAATAATAATGGAACTAAAAATTTCCCAGTCGGGTGCGAGATCAGCTCAGACGTATCGCTGCTGGAGTACCTCCGCAGATGGCTGGAGCTGCGCGGCACCAAGTACATGTGCCAGGAGGGCGGCTGCGGCGCCTGCGTCGTCAGCGTGGCCAAGTACCCTGGCGCTCCCACTGAGGCTGTTAATGCTGTAAGGATATTAGTACATACTTGTAGTTGGATGCGACATAATCTCGCCTTTTTGCAAGCCTTTAACTTCATCATGATCATCATCAGCTATGTTTCTACTGCTGAGCCACGAACCATGTATGTATATGGGTATAGGCCAACCCTTGTATATGGGTATAAGCCAATAATCCACCACGATGGTCATATGCAGGTTTGCAGATATCACATGTCGTCGAACTTTTTGATTCTTCGACTTGTCGTTTTTCTCTTGATTTTTTCCTTCGTTACAAGCAGTGGTGATGTCACAACAGCAGACAAATTGCAAAATCAATCTATTTTCTGCACGCTCGCTTGGTCTCGAAAAATAATATTATAGTAGGTGCGACAGCGGCTTTTAAACTAGTTGTTAAATAATCATTTACCTAGTTGCAACTAGCTCTAACTAGTGAAATCGCGAAAAAACGGGCTGTAACCTTAACCATAATAAAAACAAAGCATCAATGTAATTTTCTTTTTAATGACAGATAACGAGTTATGTGTAAATAATTAATTACAAATATAACAATTTAGACCGGTTTTATTTATCACATGACATTTTTTACTAACATTAATTACGTAACAATTCATCAAACATTTCTTCGTATCATTTTTTTTTCTCCATCTGTATAAAACAGGAGCGTGGTTGCCGGAGCACACGTGTAAGAAGTGAAACTTTTTTGGCAAAATTCAAAGATACCAAAATCGTCGCCTTACTCCATGACGTGACGGCATTGCCATGACGCTACCTAGAAATTTTTACTCTCAACGCGTCTAAAGAAGTTCCATTTCAAAAATGAATGGACCTACTGGAATGAACACCGTTACAAATAATTTGAATATCCAAAATGACAAAAGTATCGTATCTTTTCAGTGTTTAGTATCAGTGACATCATGCCATGGCTGGGAGATCACTACCATCGAGAAGATCGGCAACAAGCTGGTGGGGTACCACCCCCTACAGAAGGCTCTCTACGAGAACAATGGATCGCAGTGTGGATATTGCAGCCCTGGATGGGTTATGGCTTTGTATAGGTAATTTAGTAGAGGTAGTTTAATAGAGCGTAGCACCGAGGGGTCCTGGGTTCGATTCCCGGTGGAGACGAAGAAAAAAAATGTCTTGGTCTAGTAAGACACAGAAGGCTGATTTCCTACTTGTCCATAAAGAAAATCGATGAGTGAAACGGATGTATAATGCATCTGCCCCTTACCCCACTTGGGCACATGGAATTTCACTTACAGGTAATTTAGTTTTATAAATTTAATGTTAGATCATCTATGCTTATAATGTGTGATCGTTGTTAAACGCCTTTTTTTTCACTCAGAAATTGTGAAGTTAAAACAAAGTTTTTTTTTAAACCGGTTCAGTAAGTTTATAAGTTAAGTCGATACAAAATTTAAAATTGTAAACGTTGCTCTTTATAATATTATTATGAGTGTGAGTATTATCAGTACAGACATAATCTGCGTTATTGATGTTTTTTCCTAAAGTATTTAGTAGATACTTTTTTGATGTCTGCATGTTAATTGCAGTCTGAGTCATGGCATCTGACATATAAAGGTAATGAAATGCACAAAAGGCAAGTTATACAAGTTATTATATATACCTCTTCAAAATTGTTTACTAGGGTTCATTAGTATTAATACTCATTGGTAAATAATTTTATTCTATCTACCTTAATACCTTTTTACATCTGATACATTTTGCATAATTCAAGCCTCCTAAATAAAAAGAGTATGACCATGCTGGAAATAGAACAATCGCTAGCAAGCAATGTCTGCAGATGTACTGGATACAGACCTATAATAGAAACTTTCAAGAAGTTTGCCAAAGATTCCCCTGATCCTTACCCCATACTTGATATAGAAGAGTTGAGCATTTGCAAGAAGACTGGTGAAATCTGCTCCAAAACCTGTGATGAGTCAGAATGGTGTGTTGTATCTAAAGATGATGTTAATGTTAAACAATCCAATGTTATTCATATCAAATTGAGTGATAACAGAGACTGGTATAGAGTTGAAGATATTACTGATGCGTTTAGAATTCTTGATGCTCAAGGAACAGACTCGTATATGCTGGTAGCTGGGAATACTGCTAAAGGTAATAAAGCTATTCTTCTATAAGTGATAATGTTAAATGTTCCTTAGTTTGATTTGACTTTTGTTTTGTTTTTATTTGATATTCTGTTATTACACGTTTTGAATCATTATGGTAAAACATTATATAATAGTTTGAAACAGCTCGAAAGTAGAAGACAATGCTTAAGTGTAATTTCATAGATTCAAAGAGCACTTTATATCTTTACTAGCTGTTTTCCCCGCGGTTTCACCCGTATTGCTCCGCTCCTGTTGGTCTTAGCGTGATGATATATAACCTATAGCCTTCCTCGATAAATGGGCTATCTAACACTGAAAGAATTTTTAAAATCAGGCCAGTAGTCCCGCAGATTAGCGCGTTCAAACAAAAAACTCTTCAGCGTTATAATATTAGTATAGATATTTTGTTGTCGATTGTAGCACACTATTAATTACATGTTATTTGTTTTCTAGGTGTATATCCCATACTAGAATATCCTCGTCTTCTAATAGATATCTCTGCTGTAGCATCTCTGAAAGGTTACTACATGGATCAGAATCTTGTGCTCGGTGCTGGAAATACGCTAACTGATGTTATGGACATATTTGACGATGTAGCTAAAACTGATTACTTCAAATATTTAACGACATTCAATGATCATCTGAAATTGGTTGCGCATATACCGGTAAAAAATGTAAGTATCGTTTAAGTTATTAAAGACGACGAAGTGTTTATGAACTATTACTACTGACTTATTTGTTAACAGAACAACTTATTAATATTATCGTTATTATTTTGTTTTGTTTTTGAAAAAAAAAACAAAATTTGGCAAAGTAAATATGCAAATGCGTTTTTCTCTTTCTTCTTTCATGGCTTATTCAATAATATTATCTTTCATTTGTCCATTTTTCGTAGTTTAATACGTAGAATTAGAAAATATGGTCATTATTTTAAACTATTAAATTTGATTATAGATTGGAACGGTAGCAGGAAATCTAATGATAAAGAACAGACACAATGAGTTCACGTCTGATGTTTTCTTGCTATTCAATACAGTAGGAGCTGAATTAAGCATATGTAAGTATTTCTTAAACTTTCTTCAAATGGGATAAATTGTATCATCTACAGTGTTTTTGTTCCCACTACAGGAACACAGTTCAACTATGATTTGGGGATCTACCTCATTATTCATTTTATGCAAACGAATGAAAATGTTTATTTTTTTCCAAACTTCGTCTGATTGATTCGATTGAAAATGGAGGCCTGAATTACTAAGCCACCGCTTTTGTTTTGTTGTAATCACTTTTTCATTTATTTACTTACATGGCATAACAACTGTATCAATAATAAATAAAAGTTCAGGGTCATCTTTTGAAAAATATTCTTTGTAAGTACAAATAAGAGTATTATTGTACTGTACAATAATAATAATTATACGAGAAATCTGACAATGTGTTCAAATATTGCTAAAATGTTCTTCTATTTTTAATTACTCTTATTAAAAAAACAACTTACAACAAACATATTGATTAAGTACCTATATAGCACTTTTTTGTTAAAACAATTTACACAAAATAATGGTTTTAATCTATTTTTTCGATTTTTTAGTAAATGACCGTGGCAAAGTCAATAAGATAAGTATGCAGCGGTTTTTAAAAGAAGACATGAAAGGAAAGGTTATCCTCAATGTTCTGTTACCTCCATTGAACGATCAAAACAAAATTGTAACATATAAGGTAAACAATGTTTTCAAAAATGTATTTATCCTTCTACATCAAATACACAACATCAGAAATGTTAAAACAATAGTAATTAAACTTAGACATAGATATTGAAAACACTGAACCAATTTGTGTGAAATTTGGTACAAAGATAGTTTAGAGACGTGAAAGGAAATAGAATAGTTATTATGTATCAAATCCCACGGGAACGGGAACTGTGTGAATATTCATTTATTCGATTATTCGCGGCTGAAGTCGCGGGTGAAGATAATATCATAAACATAATCTATTTATTTTAACCAAAGATATAGCCCAAACTTGATAAATTACCTCTTCTTTCAATATAATATTATAAAAAGAAAAAAATTTCAGATAATGCCTCGATCCCAAAACGCTCACGCTATCGTACATGCTGGGTTCTTATACAAAATAAATACCTATGACAATAAAGTATCAGATTGTCGTATTGTATATGGCGGTCTATCTACAGCCTTTATCAGAGCAAATCTAACTGAAAGATATCTCATTGGTAAGAAACTGTTCACAAATGAGACGCTACGAGGTGCAATTAGTGTGCTAGATAAAGAAATGGTTGTGACTGAGAATCCTCCTGAACCGTCTGTGGAATATCGCAGGAAGTTGGGTTTAGGTCTGTTTTATAAGGTACGGTAATATTTTTTTATGCCTCTTATTGAGCTTGCCACCAGTAATCACGCTCTAAAAGAATATTAATACTACTTTTAAAATAAATTACTAAGAATTGATGAATGAAAATCGTCATTTGAAAAACTCAATTTCCTTTTATCTTGCCATATTTTGATCTACAAAAATTTAGTTTTGTTGCAAAATTGTTTCTTATGAACATTCTGTTTAAATGAAACTTTAGGAAAGACAAATTTTTCTTCAGGGCTTACACATTTTTTTTATTTCAGGGCTTACTGTCACTCTGTCCACCGGATACATTGGCTCCTAAATACAGATCAGGATCTGTAAGAGTTCGGGAATCAAGAGGATTATCTGATGGAAGGCAAATATTTGATACGAACCCATCGCTATGGCCACTGAACCAACCTTCTCCGAAATTTGATGGTCTGGTAAGATACAAAAATGTTTTGATGGTCTGGTAGGACAGATAGATATGTTTTGATAGTCTGGTCATATTTACAAACAGGGAGAGATTGTTTTAATGATTGTTTAATGTTGCATGCTATATTTTTCTATAAGTGTGTATTACATTTACGATATATTATTTTAATCAATTGTGTTATTTTCTGAAATGTAAACAAACGTAGTAACACAATAAAACAATATTTGGACATTTATTTGGACGGTCTGTTAAAGATAGAAAGAGAGATAATATGTTCAACGATCTCTCTCTTTCTGTGTTTGTAATGATGAATGTATTGTTTTAATAATTGTGCGTAAAAAAAATAACAAAAGCCTTAATGTGCCTCACGTGATGTAAACACATGTGGGTTTGACGTAGTCACTGTTTTAAGTACGCATTTTAGATAGTATAGTATCAATACGGTATAGTCAAATATCCATTATTCTATCCATTATTCATTGTTTTGTATACGTTATTGCATATTTACAGATAGATTATATTTTAATGGCTAGTATGATATGCACAATACTCAAACGAAGAAAGAATTTTTATATTTTAATCATTTATGTAGGTATCTAGGTATTGATAGAATTTAATGAACGTTATAGATTAATTATTTTTTGTTTAACTGCTTTCCAATAGATCCGGTGTTTTATAACATCAATTATAGATAATTGAGGTCGTGTACAGGAAATTATAGCTAATTTTTTAACACTACCAATTTTTATTGGAATTATTGCAGACGTTTTAATTTATAAGGTTTTTGATTATAACTAATTATGACAAATATTAAATACTGCTCGAGCTTCTTGCCAATTGCTTCACAGGAAATGTCTTTAATTGGAATATCGAACATATTTATTTGCATAAAATTAAATGTAATTTCAGGTACAATGCGCGGGTGAGGCAAAATATACGGAAGACATTCCAGCTCTTCCGAAAGAAGTATTCGCTACTTTTGTTCTAAGTACTGTGGGTTTGGGAACAATTGAAAAGATCGACGCCAGTAAAGCATTAGTGAGTGAAATACTTACCTTACTCAAATATTTAAGCCTTAATACTAATCGCGACGAACTGGACTCTCATTGTAAGGAATGGGCTAAAATTGCTCACAATAGGAAGACATGGACGAAGGGAAGAGAGGCCTTTGCCCAGCAGTGGGACAGCCATGGCTGAATAATAAAAAAATAATACTAAAATATAAAATTAATTTTAAATTTTTTGTGTATAGAAATTAATATGATGTTAATGTTTCGTTTTAACAAAGTTTACTTTTAAAACAATATTATTAATACCTAATGTTTTTTTTCAGGCAGAAGCAGGTGTCATAGCATTCTATAGTGCTTCAGACATACCTGGCCAAAACAGTTTCACACCAGCGCCGAGCACGTTCTACACGGCTAACGAAGAATTTCTATGTGAAAGAGACGTAAAATATTACAACCAACCTGTCGGAATCATCGTTGCTGACACACAACAAATAGCTGATAGAGCCGCGACTCTCGTCAAAATCACATACACTAATGTTAGGAAACCAGTTCAAGATGTTAAAGTAGCTAAAAACGATACAGATCGGAACACACTATTCTCATCTTCAAACGCAACTAAAACAGGGAACGATGTAGTGAAAGTAATAAAAGGAGAAAACACGTCTCGAGGACAGTATCATTTTTGTATGGAGACTCTTGTTTGTGTAGCACATCCTACTGAAGATGGGCTGAGAGTGTATCCAGCAACGCAATGGATAGATGCAGTTCACAGAGTGGTATCGAGAGTGTTGAATATTCAACAAAATAAGTAAGTACTTCATAAAAAATTCGATGAAAAATAAGCGAATTCATCAGTGCTTGAAACTGTACTGTTTTCTGGACTAAATCTTTAAATATTTTATTTCAGGATAGATGTTGCCGTAAGTAGATTGGGTGGTGCTTACGGATTAAAAATATCACGATCTAATCAAGTAGCAGCGGCTTGCAGTTTGGTGTCACATAAATTAAACAGGCCATGTCGGTTCATTCAATCGCTAAGGACTAATATGAGAGCTGTTGGCAAAAGATTTCCATGTTCTACATCCTTTGAGGTATTTTCTTATCAAATTATATTAACATTTTCAGTGATACTTATTTCTGTAATCAATAGTATGTTTCCTTTATAAAAATGGATAAATTCTTCTAACATTCACATTAAATTAATCAAGACATAAAGAGCGATAATTGTTTAAATTGTTCCTATTATTAAAAACGAATAATTCCTTAATAATCTTTAGGTCGGTGTAAATGCACAAGGAGCAATACAGTACAATAATTATAACTTATATGAGGATAACGGGTACATTGTAGACGAACCATTAACGATGCTTGGTGTTGACGTTTTCTATAATTGTTACAATAAAGCTGCCTGGAATTACAAATCCTACGATACCATCACAGATTCAACTTCTCATACATGGTGTAGATCACCAGGTAAGAATTCTTGCATTGGAAATAATGTATTTTTGGTTGAGCAAAATAATTACTCGTTTTATTTACACAGGTTCCTTAGAAAATATTGCAATGGCTGAATTGTTGATGGAAAGAATAGCATATGAAATGAATCTTGATCCACTAAACGTTCGTCTCGCCAATTTGGACACAGAAAAGCATAATGATATCAACGAACTGCTAACCACACTGAAAAATAATTCCCAATACGAGGACAGAAAAGTTGCCGTTGATAAATTTAATTCTGAGAATAGATGGAAGAAGAGAGGATTAAGACATGCTTTCTTAAGATGGACTCCAGCCGGATCGCAATATTTTGAAGTGAATTTATCAGCTTATTTTGATGACGGTACGGTTGTTGTTACACATAGCGGAATCGAGATGGGTCAAGGAGTGAATACCAAGGCTGCTCAAGTGTGTGCATACTACCTCAATATTCCTGTAGAAAAAGTACAAATTAAACCTAACGATAATGTTATATCACCCAATGCCTTTGCAACGGGTGGAAGTATAACTTCTCAAAATGTGGGAATTGGTATTCAAAGATGTTGTGAGCAATTGCTGAATAGACTAGCACCTATTAGAGCGCAAATGGATAATCCAACGTGGGCGGAATTGATAAGAAAGGCGTATGATAATGAAGTGGATTTGCAATGTCACGCTATGACGGGTATGGCTGATGTACAAAATTACAATATATATGGCATAACTCTTGCAGAAGTGGAGATTGACGTGTTAACCGGAGAGTGGAATATAATACGAGTAGACTTGATTGAGGATGTTGGTCGTAGTGTGAATCCTGAACTTGATGTTGGTCAGGTAAAACATATTTTTATCTATTTAAACATTTTGTGTCAGTTATTTACCTTACTAAATTATTGATTTCATTGAAGCTATAATTTGAAATGTTTCAAAACAGGTTGAAGGTGCATTTGTAATGGGTTTAGGGATGTGGACTACAGAAGAATTAGTATATGATGACACTGGAGAACTGCTCACAGATCGAACCTGGACCTACTGGGTACCACAAGCGAGGGATATACCACAGGACTTCCGGATATATTTTAGAAAGAAATCCTTTAGTAATGACGTTATTCTTGGAGCTAAAGGTAACTAATATAGTGAATTTGATTGGCGTTAAGATTTGTTTGTTTTAATAGTCAGAGTCTATTTAGAATAAAACTTCTTTCGAACATGCTAACACTTCCGTTAATAAAAATGTATTTTTTATAGCTACTGGAGAGCCAGCTACATGTATGGGGGTAGTTTTGCCTATCACTATGAGGGAAGCCATCGTGGCGGCCAGGCTGGACTCTGGGTTGCCTAGCAACCAGTGGTTTGATATAGGTAATTTCTTCTTCTATAAATTTCTATTTTAACATCGATGTTATTGTGATGTTTTTTTTAATTTAATATAGAAAATATTATTTTGAAAGTTCATTGATGAACTGATGATTTAAATTTTCTTTTCAAATTGAATTTTACCTAAGTCTTTATCGACCAATAATAATAATTACGATGCAATAATTGAGATATTAACTTTCAGATGGCCCATATACTGTGGAGAAAATATGTCTATCGTGTGCTACCAGAAAAGAAGATTTTAAATTTTATTAATGGATTGGTTTTATGGTAAAATATAATAAATTTTTTGTTGTTGTTGGTACATTTTTATTGATCTCTATTTTTTATTTGTTACAAATACGTCTTGATTATTCTAAGATCTTCGTTTGTCAGATCAACTGGATACGACACACGTTATGCCAAGATAACGTTATCTTCTAACGAATTTATATTTATACAAAATATCTTTATTCATTAAAAATGTTCACAATTTTCCAAAAGATAAACTTTTCAATTTTACTTTCGTACGTAGAATCTACACAACTACACATACGTTTTTTCATTAAAATATGAGTTAGAAAACAATAAAATCCAACGGAATGGCTCTATTTCAACAAAGCCGGTACTATTTCCGGTTTTCGGTAGCAATTTACGTTCATATCCGGTCCCCTCTTCCTTTGATGTTTGAACAAAATATTATATTCGATAGAAAACTTTGTTCGTAATACATTGAAGCTTTGAAACGGTAATGTTTGGAATATAAGCTAGTAAAGGGCGCAATGGATTTCGTTTTGGGGTTATAATAATTTCATGTACTCTATCATAATCAAAACAATATTATCTTGTTGTCTATGTTATTTAGTTGACAATACTTAATTGTGTACAAGGATCAATTCTATAAAAATTACATTCTTAAGATATAGAGCCTTTGATATATTTTTAAACATTTCAGAATTCATTCGTCATTTTAGTTTTCATTTTAAAACTTTTATCTGTATAATATACTCTACTCTTTATTTCAATACAAATAACAATGTAAGCTATGAGAAAGCAAACCCAGCCGTAAGTCTAAAGAATAATAATTTTGTAAAAATACGACGCTGATCGATTTTTCTTTATTTGGAAAGATAAACATTAAACAATCAAATAACAATAATATGCATAGTTCAATACACTTTCGAATCAAGTAAAAATACAACAAACACATAGGTACTTGGCTTCCAAAGTTGTGTTGCTGCCAACTGCCAAGTATCTTGATTAAATCTTACAAAAAATTTAAAGTTCAATATAATATTATTCTTCGTGTTCCTGGCAATTGTGTCGACAACGTTAACAACAAGACGCATTCATAGAAGAGCACAAATACATATTATGTACTGTGTTATTACAGTCAAAAATTAATATGCTATACATATTTTAATTGGATGCAACTTGTCATTTACCATGATTATTAATTTTATTTTTATTTATTTGTATTTATTTATTGCCGGGCAGTATTGCCCATTTATTGTTAGTACCTAGTACTTATTCCAATGTTAGTAAAACTGAGACAGTAACTAGGTGAGCAATAAATAAATTATTTTGGAAATTCGCTAATTAAGACGACAAAAAGAAGAGGATGTAACTGGTAGGTAAGTTTAGTATACTAGTCTAGAACCATTAGTATGTATAGTAGGTACCATTATTTTTGACTAACAAAAACTTATACCTACTTCTCGCGAACGAAACGGGCAAACTATTTCCTTTGACGACGCGGTTGGCGCTGTGGTAAAGTAACTGCCTACTGAGCCGACGGTCCCGGGTTCGATCCCCGGTCAGGGCAAATATTTGTGATGAACTCAATTATTTGTTCTTGGGTCTGGGTGTTATTATCTATATAGTCAACCGGGGCAATTGCAACTAAAAAATAACAAGTCTCAAGTTTGATCGGTTGCAGTTATCTCCTTTTATATTTGGTCATTTATTTGACCCATTTATTGTTTTTTGTATTTATTCAAGATTATTTTAAACCAATCAAGCAATACAGTAGTCTTATAAATAACTGGTAGTGAGAATATTTCCTAAAATTGGTAGAAAAAGTTACATTTACCCCTAGTCGGGGGTAAATGCAACTAACTGCCATAGCTCTTCTTCTATTTCATATAAAACAACGAATATAGAATATATTTATGAGATTTCATGTTATTCATAGGATTTTGAACTGGATTACCGTGTAGCAAGGACGAGTTTTCAGGAAAAATCTTATTTTTCTAAATGTGGGGCAAATGCAACTATTTGTTAGAGAATTAGTGTGGGGAATGCAAAAAACTTATTCATCGATATATTTTTATTATTCTATATATATATACAATAACGTTATCTATACAATAACGTTGCGATCGTAGATGGCGCCGCATTATTTAGAGGAAAATCTCATGTACCTACTTTGATTTACCACTTTAAATCGCAACAAAAAAAAATTACAGTGTACTACCTACTAAATCAATTTTAGTTTTTGGTCAGAACAAATAATATTCTTTGTGTTAAATATTGTTAAAAACGTAAACCAAACAAAATACGTTTATTAGTTAATCAACCGTTAACTAAAAATTACTTGAACAATCACAGAACTATCCTACCTATCGTTTTTAGTTACTTATAGTCTTTAACCACGCTTTATCTAATTTTAATTACCCGTCTCTGGGTATAATATCGAAGAAATAATCGATGGTTCTTCTTTAATTAATCATAAAGAAAGTATATTTTGACTACCAAGAAGGATACATAATAAAAATATCGACACTGTCACATCACTAGTGTTTTCAGTTTCATACAAAAATATAAGGGGCTATTGTAACTAACCTCACAGTTGCAATAACCCCACAGTAAAATTTTCATGAGGCAATTGTAACTGCATCAATAACACAAAATAGAGTCAACTAACGCATTAAAAATATAAATGAAATATGCTTAACGGCTTGTGATAATCGTGTCCAATCAAAAACACCTGCAAAAAATCACTCCTAAACAATTTTTTTGTCTGTAAAACTCGACACCTGTTTTTACGCACACCAACTTCAAAATAGCGGTTTGACAAAATGGCCTATAAATCAAATAGTTTTCATCGTAGTGGCACCATCTATTACTTGTAAGATTTATTAGTCGTTGAGTTATTGAATCATAGGTGGCGATATATTACAACAACTCTAATAAATTAGTTATGATAACTAGTTGCCATAGCCCCATAGTTGCATTTGCCCCGGTTGAATATTATTATATTTATCGTCGCCTAGTACCCACAACACAAGCCTTAATTGAGCTTACTGTGGGACTAGGTCGATTTGTGTAATAATGTCCTATAATATTTATTTATTATTTATTATTATAAGACCATTGAGTTACTATGTAGGTACATAAGACGGCGTTAATCAAAACTAATGATTGAAATGGATAAATCCTTATTGTATCAACCGGGCTCAGTGGGAGCAGAACAATCTTTTATAAAGGAAATAGAAACAACCCTTGTAACAAGATTCAATCACAAGAAATCCGGTTGCTTATTGTTTCCACGCTTTCATATTTTTGCTCAACTTGTGCTGAAAAAGTATGTGTGTTTTATTGTAGGTGTTATTATTTTCTATGTATAGTATAAATTGGTATTAATGTTTAGCTATCAGATAATTTATCTGCCTTAGTATCAATGATAGTAATAATTTTCTAGCTCTAAAGCAACGCTATAATCGAAAGAAGCAGAATCGATTCCCACTCGTTATAATATTCGTTTTAACTATAGCTTAACAGAATATTAATCTTAAAAAAATAAAGGTCACGGTAGTCTTCAAACTGATAACATACTATTTTCTTTTATTTAGCAAATCTTAAGCTTTGTAGCACCGTTCACCAACACGATGGACAGACCAAGTCAAAAGCTCATCTGCCACTACTTTTTACACGGTCGTAAGAGACGCCATGGACAGAGACCGGTGGAGGCAAATCATCCGCTCCAGATGCAACCCTGATGCTGACCACGATCCTCAGACATGAGGGACCGACAAGAGAGAGAGAGAGAAGCTTTGTAGCAAGCCCATAAAAGACTGACTTTTAAATATGTTCTTAAGTTCCTTATTATTTTCCACAAGGCTTACACTCTCAATCGACGCCATGAAGGCGACAGGAACAATATTTCAAACTGGGGAATATTTAAAAATTCTCAACAAAAACTTATTCGAACTTTAAATAAAACGCAACAAAGACGAAGCGAAGCGAGCGCGTTAAAGCGAAAAATCAGTTTCATTTTGCCTTCACCTACAGAATAAACGGCACTTTAATATTCCGTAACGAGCGTTAAGATTAAATATTCTTTGCTAATTTTAACTCTGTAATATCTTGCAGTTAAAGTGTACTTAACCCTATCTTTTCCCTGCCAACTAATATTAAAAACGTGAAAATTTGTAAAGGAATGCACTCCACCTGTATTGTTGTTAGGTCTTTCAAAAACAGGACAAATAGTAAAGCCCATTCGACTATAAAATCATCGGCGTAATACATAACTGAACTTTTATAGGCGGATAATAAAATTAGTATCTACGTTAAGGAGAAAATAAATGTGTTTTACAAAGACATAATATAACGCAATTTTTATCTAAGTAATACCTAATGAGAATAAGTTTCAGATTATATATAAACTGTTTTTTGTAAGATAATCAACTATACTAGTCACTGGCACATAAAATATACTGTACTACTGGCGCTATATGTTATTTTAACATACTTTATTTTATCCGAGCGAGCGGTGACAAATCAAACTCATGAATCTCTGCTCAGCCGTTCTATATAACCAGATATGTAGGTATATTTGATATTACTAATACGACCCTCGATTCTATTATCATCCTTCTATACATAAACCAAGGATCAGTCGTAAATCATATTTTATTTCATCCCTCAAAGGAGAGACCGGAAATAATGCAAATCGCCAAAACCGGAAATAGAAGCTCGTTATGTTGAAATTAATCCAGTCTATAATATTAATTATATTACTAACCCCGGTTTTACCTTTGTTAAATGGGATAAATAACATCCCATGTGGAAATTCAAATTATAAACTAGTAATAGACTAACTCCAATGTAAGTTATAAGTAAAGTTGTAAGTTTGAGCAGTGCGGGTAAAACCGCGGAGCGAAGCTAGTTATTTATATTGCTAGGATTTTTAGGGATTGTTTAAATCCATACAAATAAATAAATTTTTCAGTCCCTGTTAATAAATTAAAACGTATTTCTTTATATACCTAAGTTATTACAAGTGGTACTGTTGATATTGTTCTTTTAAAAGGCATATGAAAGTATATATAGGTAACCAATTATAATTATTATCATTGCGAGTTGGTCGCTTTTAAAGGTGATACTTTCACTTGCACATACCTGTTTTATAAAGAGTGACTTTAAACCTTTTATATTTTTTTGCACTTAACATTTTTTTAAGTCAAGACTCTTAAACTTTTGATATATAGTAGATATTATGTAGGTAATCCATATATAAATAAATAAAATAAATAAATAAATTCGAACCAAAGTTCCCGAGACTAGCGCGTTCCAACAAAGAGATATTCACATTATTGATGTTTTTTTTTTTACCAATAGGTTAATAATAACAAATAGGTTCTGGATAAATGTGGGAATAAATTCAATAAAATACAAACAACTTGAAAAACAAATTTATTTTATTTTCATAAACTTTACAGTGTCGTATAATTTTAGACACATGATATCATATCTTAACAACATTTAATTAACAAACTTAACCTTAACTAAAATTAATAGAACTTAAAATCTTCTTTTCTGGTGGCACATGACAGGCAAATCTTCTCTAAAGTGTATGGTCCATCTGAAAACAAATTCATTATCAATACTAAAAACATAATTAATGCGAAAGTTTGTATGTTTGTTACTAAATTGCGACAAAACTGGCATTTTGATGAAAGTATTTGTAGTTAGAGAAAAACTAAATCGCGGGACAGCTGATTGTATTCAATACATCTATACTATCTATACTTCTATACTAATATTATAAAGAGGAAAGGTTTGTAATTATGTATGTATGTATACGTATGGTTTTCACGCATAAACTACTGAACCGATTACAATGAAATTTAGCACACATATAGAGGGTAACTTGGATTAACACATAGGATAGGTTTTATCCCGGAAAACCCACGGGAATGGGAACTATGCGGGTTTTCCTTTGAAAGCGCGGGCGAAGCCGCAGGCGGAAATCTAGTTTCAATATAAAATTTACATTACGTTATTTTTGAATGAGATTATTATTCAATAAAAATTCTTCATTTCATTAAAAAACTGATCCCAAAGCTTTTGCATTAAAAAAAAGTCTACCGAATAATTAAAACTAAAACAACGCTGGAAAAAATAGATACACATTTTCAATTACGTCCTTACTAAATAAGTTCATATAATCTTTAACTGAATGTTAATGAAATGTAAATTAATATTTACACTAAATTACTATTTTATTATCAAAGTAAAGCCGTGATATATCATGTGATTATCATACAAACTAGGATTTGCATGCATTAATTAAATTGGTACGACGATGCGATATTTAATTTGATACAAATAACTCAATTGCACGTATGACACATTATATTCGCATGTAATTACAGCAAAGGGTTTTATTATTACATTAATTCTGAGTAAGCTTAGTTTTGGATTCAAAATAACGTATAATATGTAAATATAACATCAACATAGTCTGTTCTAAACTTAATATGTACGTTGTTATTATACAAAACAAGGACAAAACTGCGTAACATATTTTAATGTCATTCGATTTTCTGAAAATTTTAATCCATGCAGCAAAAGTAGATACTATTGATTAATATTATTCAATTCCCACAGATCATACACATTTATAGACGAAATAAAAAAAGCAAAGATTACCTATATTAAACCACTGGTTGCTAGGCAACCCGATTTCTTGCCTGGCGGCAACAATGGCCTCCCTCATTGCTATAGGCACTACTACAGACATGCAGGTCGCTGGTTCACCAGTAGCTATAAAAAATAGGATAAATTTAAAGCATACAAAATGATTGTATTAATTCTAAAAGGTCAGAAGATTATTATTAGTAGAAGTTGAACTGGGAGACCGGAGAAAACAACATTTACCTGACTATAACAATTTATTATATTGGAATGCTTGGAATGTATCAATCTAACAAGTCCTATCGATTATCCATTTAGGACAAGTAATTGTTAGTGTACAAGGATCTTAATGAAAAGGTAAGTCAGATTTTTATGGCAAAAAACTTTTTGTAAGCAGCTTTTAAATGCAATGCTGAGTTAAATTAAATTTAAAATCGCATCAAATCTCTTAACACAAGTAATTATGAGATAAATAAATCAGACGTTACTATATTTTAATTCAAAAAGACATACCTTTTGCACCAAGTATAACTTCATTACTATAGGATTTCTTTCTAAAGTAGATCCTGAAGTCCTGAGGTATGTCCCTCGCTAGCGGAACTTTGTAATTCCAAGTTCTATCGGTCAACAGTTCTCCAGTGTCTTGATCGTATTTTAACTCTTCTGTTGTCCAATATCCCAGACCCATAATAAATGATCCTTCAACCTGTTAATGAATTTTTTTTTGTCAAATTGTGTTTATGTATTACAAGTAAATACATCATAAAGTACTTATCAAAAATTCAGTTACAAAATATTAGAGTATATTAGAGTATATTTAGTGTTTTAATAGTATTGTTTTATGAAATTAAAATTAACTTTCTCGTCAGTCAATACATCCATTCATTAATTTAAATTGCATAGAAAGAGAAACTGTTCAGTCGAAGATTTTGTGAAATCAAAAATGTTGAGAAACATACCTGTCCAACATCAATCTCAGGATTCACACTCCGCCCCACGTCTTCAATCAAATCTACTCTTATTATATTCCATTCTCCTGTTAAAACGTCGATCTCTACTTCAGCTAACGATATTCCATATATATCATACCTTTGAGTATCAGCTATGCCTGTTGTAGCATGCACTTGTAAATCCACTTCGCTTTCAGAAGCTTTTTTTATTAATTCATTCCACGTTGGATTGTCCATTTTAGCTTTGATAGGTTCTAATCTTGTTTGTAATTCCTCACAACACTTTTTAATACCAATTCCCACATTTTGTGTTGTGACACTAGCACCCGATACAAAAGCGTTCGGGGAAATAATGCTATCGTTTGCTTTAATTTGTACTTTTTCTATTGGCACTTTCAAATAATATGCACACATTTGAACAGCCTTGGTATCTATACCTTGACCCATCTCAATGCCACTATGTGTTATAACAATTGTACCATCGTCAACATACACGGATAAATTAACTTCCAAAAATGGAGATAGGAATGGTGACCATCTTAAAAACGAATGTCGTAATCCTCTTTTCTTCCACCTGTTTTCTGAATTAAATTTGTCAACAGCAACTCTTCTTTCGTCATATTGAGAGTTCGTTTTAAGTGTATTTAATAGTTCCGTGATATCTTTAGCATAGTTTACTGTATCTAGATTTGCCATACGAACATTGATTGGATCTAAGTTCATTTCGTATGCTATTCTTTCCATCAACCATTCAGCATTGGCTACATTTTCTAATGTACCTGTTACCATTTAATAAATAAATTAAATATCGTTGAATAAAAATATGTGATGCAAATTAAGCATTGTCTTTTCGTCATCTTTGTTGGATATTAAAAATAAATATGTTTACTTACCAGGTGATCTACACCATGTGTTAGAGGTTGTGTCCGTGACTGTATCATATACTTTAAAATTCCAAGGAGATTTATCGTAGCAATTGAAATAAATATCAACTCCAAATAGAGTAAGAGGTTCATTAACTACATATCCATTATCTTCATAGAGTTCAATATTATTGTATTGTATAACTCCTTGTGAATTAACAGCAACCTAAAATTGTTCAGTTGGTCTTTTAATATATTTCAAGACCGCCATCTTTATAACTTGAGTATCTATTGTACTAATTATTATTTTCAACAAAAATTACTTACCTCGTAATCATTCGAACAAGGCAGCCTTTTGCCAACTGCACGCATGTTTGTTCTAAGAGATTGTATGAATCGACAAGGTCTGTTTAATTTATATGAGACTAAACTGCAAGCTCCTGCCACTTGATTTGGTCGAGATATCTTCAACCCATAAGCACCGCCAAGCCGACGAACTGTTACATCAATCCTGTAATGGATACACATAATATCATCGCTATTATACTTCATCTAAATATATTTGTTATTGCTTTAAGAGTCTTATTGAAATCCATTCCATAATTTTAGCATTACATTTTTTGTTTAAAAACAATTTTTACGTGAACATAGACATTGTTAGCATTATAGTTTTTAACAAACTTACTTATTCTGTTGAATTTTAAGTACTCTTGAGACTATTTTATGCACTGAGTCTATCCACTGTGTGGTAGCATACACTTTTAGCCCTTCTTCTATTGGATGTGTAACACAAACCAGAGTCTCCATACAAAAGTGGTACTGTCCATATATAGTATTCTCTCCTTTGAACACTTTGGATATATCAGCGCCAGGTTTCGTAGCGGTAGCAGAAAAAAATATTTTATTTCTCTTTGGATCTTTTTTCGCAACTTTGATATCTAGAACGGGTTTTCTCACATTAGTGTATGTAACTTTGACGAAATGAACAGCTTTATTGGCTATATCTTGTGTTTCGGCGACAATAATTCCGAGAGGTTGGTTATAATATTTAACCTCCTTTTCACATAAGAGCTCTTCGTCGCTCATGAATACAATATTTGGTCCAGGCGTAAAACTGTTTCGACCTGGTATATCTGAAGCTGAATAGAATGCTATTACTCCTGGTTCCAGCTGAAAACGTTTATATATAAATTAAAATACTTAAAATATTAAAACTTATTGAATATTTTTCATAATTATAATCATAAAGATAATATCTAAAATATTATAATCTCAATAATGCAAGTCGATATATTTCCCATACGTTGTATAAATGTAACATAAACATAGTTTGAAACTAAATACACTTTAATATCTTATAATACTAGCGAAAAACTAAGTATTATAATAAAGAATTTCACTCACAAGAGCCTTACTGGCGTCAATCTTTTGAATAGTTCCCAGTGCAACAGTTGATAGAACGAAAGCAGCAAACACTTCTTTGGGAAAAGAAGGAATGTCATCTGAATACTTTGCTTCTCCAGCGCATTGCAACTAAAAATTAAAACAATAATATAGATCATTCAAACGTGCAAACAAAGTCTAAAAGGTACGACGATGAAGATATTAAAATATTAAGATGATGCGTTTGAAATACCACTTCTGCACACTTATTACAGAAATTTTATAAAAAATTAATCTTATTTACATAATCAACTAACTACTAAATGTATTTATGTTTGACGACATGTCTTGACACGTACACATTGACTACGTAACACAGGTAAAGTGCAATACTTACTAGTCCATCCACTTTCGGCAAAGGCTGGTTGAGAGGCCACAGCGATGGGTTAGTCTCAAATATCTGCTTGCCATCTGATAGAGACCGTGATTCTCGAAGTCGAACGGGTCCAGATTTGTAATGGGCTCCTAAAATTTCTGGTGGACACAGCGACATTAAGCCCTGAAACATTGTTAATTTTGTTTAAAATCTAGTTGCAAATAAATACAATTACACTAGACATAATTAATTGTCAAAGGAAGAAATATGAAGAAATGTGTTTCAGGTAATTATGACACTGCTTAAGTCTCTAGAGATCTTATTGTTTCAGTGGTAAAATTGATACAATTGAATTTGAAAATCTTACCTTATAAAATAAACTCAAAGCCAATTTTCTGCGATATTCTACGGACGGTTCAGCAGGTTCTTCAGTCACTACCATTTCATTGTCCAACACATTAATTGCTCCTTGAAGGGTTTCATTTGTAAATAATCTTCTACCAATAAGATATCTTTCAGTTCGATTCGCTCTGATGAAGGCAGGTGAAAGACCACCATAGACTATGCGACAATCTAATACTTTTTTGTCATAGGGATCAATTTTGTATACGAATCCTGAATGAACGATGGCATGAGCGTTTTGGGATCGAGGCATTATCTGAAATAAAATATAAGTAGTTATTTTTCAATTAATTTATTAATTAATCTTGAGCTCTGTATCCATTTGGATTTTGGTATATTTTTTTTACTCTAGGGGCCAGTAAGTATTTACTCTGATTGAATAGAAATTACAATAGATTTATTTTATTAGCATATACGAGAAATATACATTGTGTAGAAAGAACTTACCTTATAAGTAACTATTTTATATTCATCGTTCAAAGGTGGTAACAAGACATTCAAAATAACTTTTCCATGCATGTTTTCTTTTAGAAAATTCTGCATACTAATTCTATTTACAATGCCGTGATCATTTACTGAAAAATGTACATTTCATGTGTTTTCATTAAAAATATAAAATATTGATATTATAAACTTAACCATAATGTTATTTATAAGCCAATATTATAATAAACTAACATACATCACATCGATAGCTTTGTCTTATTTTTGGTAATTTTTTTTTATATTTTACAAATACTCACATATACTTAACTCAGCTCCAACAGCATTAAAAAGTAAGAAAACATCAGAATTAAACTCGTTGTGTCTGTTTTTTATCATTAAGTTCCCAGCTATTGTACCAATCTATAAAAACATAAACATAATTTATTGGTTTTTTGTTTATAAACTTTAAAAAATGTAAACGGTCATCTTGCAGGTAAAAATTTGTGTTAAAGTAATAATAATTATAATTATTTATTTATTAATAAAACATCATAGGTCCACTTGTTAGTAATTTCTTAATTACTATGTTAGTACATTACATTAATTATTTAACCTTTTGAACGCCAATGACATCTATAGATGTCATGCGCAATCGTGCCCTGTGCGCCAACGACACCTATACATGCCAAGAAACAGATCATAGATAAATACAAAATAAACATATTAAACCTTTACTTTTACGTGTTTTATTTATACAGTTTATGAACTGAATCCCCAGTTATTACATAATTATTGTACACAGTAAACAAAATTGCCAAGTAGTTATTCAAATATTTGATGACAAAAAATAACTTAATTAATGGCTAAAAAAGCATGTTCTCTCGCGCCAATGACATGTATACGTGCCTACTAGTGATGTAGTGTAATATTCAAGTAACTTCATTAAAATTTCAGCGAAATTACTCTAATTTGCTTAATTTTTGTAATAACTACAAAAAAAATATATAAGCTTAGTCACTGAGAAAAAAGGTAAATACTACATTCTTTGGTATAATACCATATTATCTATATTGTGGATATTGTTGATTTGAATATTTTCCTTTTCGCCAATCATGCGCATCCCTAGCACAGTATCGATATGCAATCCCTTCTGCGCCATTGACATGAATAGATGTCGGACTGGTGACGTCGTAAGCGCGTGCCGTGTTGTTAAGTGCGGAAAGTTGTAAAAATATTTTATCGAGTAGGTATCTACCAATATTATAATCGCAAAAATGGCAAGTGAAGAGTTTTATAGTACAGAAGAACTATTGCGCATTTTAGAAGTTTTCAAAATTTATTACCTAATAAGTCTAATCAGTGCCTTTATTAGAATATTCTTATGATACAAATTGTCGCTATGTCATATCAAAATATGGTAATTGACCTAAATAGGTACCTACATATAATTAGTATTTGTAATAACTCAAGTATTAAACTAAATGATTGGAAAATAAATTTGTAGTTTTAATGCAATTCCCTTTATTTAAAGGTAATAGTTGTTTTGATATTTACAAATAAACACTCCACAATAATACCTATAGTTCATATAAACTTAATAAATAAACTCGATAAGTTATAATAATATACAGCTACACATCCCTAATCAGAAGCGAGAGATTATAAAAAAAAGGATGGTTGCCCGCGCCATTGGCATGCATACATGCCAATGGGGCGTAACCATAGAAATCTAAATAACAAGACACTAGAAGTCGTAAGCGTGCGTGACCTTGTCGCCACTCAGGTGATTTGCACATCACCAGTGCATTCGTCACTGTTCAGTTGCTCTGGAGACGCATGAGTGTATACATGGTGTGTTTCAGCAATTCCCATTGCGGAAATTCTTCCACAAGTTGTAATTATACTTATAAAGGAATAATATTTCATCGGAAAATATTTTTTTTTAGAAATAATGCCGTTTTTCCTTAAAATTATAGAATATTTACAAGTATTACGAGTGTCACCATAGTAATCGAAATAACAATGAATGACATAGTCGACCATTCTTATTATAACGTTTGTTCGTATTGGAGCAAAAAGTCTCATATACTTAGGGATGTTATTCTAAAATAAACCGTAAATTCGTGCGTTAGGATACATATTCAAAAGCTTAATTTAATAGTTAAGTTAGTTTGCACTAAAATCAAGCTATCCAATAAAAGGCATAGTTTACTTGTGTGTACTGTTTAGCTTTCGGTTTGAATGTGTTGATTTTGGCGACAGCGGTTTTCATACGAATTATGACAATAAAGCACTTCTATGTGTCTTGTTATTTAGATTTCTATGGGCGTAACTGATAGAGAATAGTGCTGTAACTTGCTGCAATTTTATATGTATTTTTGTATCTCAAAAGGTTGAATTTTTTTTGTTGATAATTGCTATAAATGTGGTCTTAAGTTTTTACAGTAGGAGATGAGGTTAAATAAATATTATTTTCGTGTTATAAGCTGTTTATTCAAATATTCAGACGTGAATTATTATGTTTATCGATAACATTTTGGACTCCCTACTATTTTCTAGGTTATCTCATTGAATTTGTGGCTTGGCGTGGAGGGCACGGCGATGCGTTTTTGCTCTGGCGGTCAAAAGGTTAAATATTATCATTTTACAATTTACCATTTATATGTCATTTTATTTTTATTGATATAGGATGTGTGTACTTGCTCGCAATGGTGCAAGTACACACAATCGTATCTTTAAATGTTGTAAATACCTACTTTAAATGTTGTTTAACATTTTTGTACTTATTTTATTAATCATTAATCTCAATCAAAAACATTAATCTTTTCACTCATCCCTTTCAAAAATAGTAACATACAAACTGAATTCACTTACATTCTTAACCGGTATATGCGCGACCAAATGCAAATGGTCATTGAATATCTTCAAATACTTGAAGTAATCCGTTTGGCACATTCTATCGAATATCTCCATGACTTCAGTTAGCGTATTACCAGCTCCCACAACTAGGTTCTGGTCTAAGAAGTAACCTTTTAGAGACGCCACTGCTGATATATCTATTAGGAGACGAGGATATTCTAGGATTGGATAAGCACCTTGAACAAAATATACAATCTTTTAAAAAAATACTGGCACGATGTAATTAATCTAATCTGTACAATAAATGGCATTATGAAACATTTTGGAATCAAAAATTTATATGAATATCATCTGCCGACTCGCCTCGTTCTTTTAAAAAAGAGGATTCTTGTAAAATAGAGGATTAAGCCACACCTACACTTCTATATTAAGTTTGTAACTAGAATCATGAAATACAAAATTACATGCAAAGATTCGTTGGCATTTACCACTACGTGTTCTGTTATGGGCTGCGGTTTAATTCTGCTGCAAAAATGCAATAGCCAAGAAATTAGCACTTGGTGTTTGTTGAAAATAGACTAAAAGCACTTTATGTACCTAATTTTTTCCTGTTATAACTGCGCTTTGATAGTTTTCGGTTATTAAGTCTTTGTTTACAAATTTAATTCTAATTCTTAATAATATAATTCATATTTTCGGTACTGCGGCTTGTTTCGAAACTTTTCGTCAGGTAACTGATAAAATAAAAGCACAAAAGTTTATGACGGAAATCACAAATAAGACAACCACAGAGTACTGAAACACAGAGTTTATTAAATTCAATTTCAATTCCTATTTGTTTCATTTGTTGTTTAAACTGCAATTCTACGGAACATTTAAATTACAGAGAGCGTATTATACTCTGGCATATCAAATATTTAAACTGTTTGTAAAATTGGTAGAAATTAATATAAATAAGTAGATTATATTTTTATTCCGACAGCTGACTTCTTCAATCACATTATTAAATTCATATAAAATCAACAAATAATATTTTAATAATAATTTGGAAAATCCAAAAGTGCACGCCTCATAATTTTTTTTTAATAAATATTTATTAATTATTATTTTTGTTTATTTAATAACAATTAAACCACATCGAATCAGACCCTGAAAAATGAAAGGGTTCTATTCCTGAGCATACTCAAGCGTAAGAGAAAAAAAAAGACTCGATTAGTAAAGTATTTCGGTCGCTATCGTGTTAACAAGAAAAAGGATCCGCACATACAGACACACGGACGTCCAAGACAGAACTTTTTTAAACTGTTTTTTAACTAGTTTAAATAACAAAAATGACATCAAAAATATCATGAACGTTAAAAATAGTGTTTTTTCTTAATATGTGTGTGTATGTATTATCTTACAAGTGCAATGTATGATACATAAAGACATTTTAAGTTTGAAAAATCAGATGTTTTGCGCGAAGTGACAGTAGTACCCACCTCAACGCTTCGCTTATGAGGCGTGCAATATATTCGAACAGATACTCAAATGTATCTATTTTGAACAGGAATATTGGCAGATGAAATAAATTAAATTTTGTGCAAATTTTAATTTAGTGATATGTATTTAATATTGATATCTTGCCCACCTTTTGCAGTATTCCCAGCTACCAGCATATACGAGTCTGTTCCATGAGCAAGTAGAATCCTAAACACATCAGTAATATCTTCAACTCTATACCAGTCTCTGTTGTCACTCAGTTTGATATGAATAACATTGGATTGTTGAACATTAACATCATCCTTAGATACAACACACCATTCTGACTCATCACAGGTTTTGGAGCAGATTTCACCAGTCTTCTTGCAAATGCTCAAGTCTTCTATATCAAGTATGGGGTAAGGATCAGGGGAATCTTTGGCAAACTTCTTAAATGCCTCTAATATGGGTCGGTATCCAGTACATCTGCATGTATTACTGGCCAACGATTGTTCTATTTCGAGCATTGTCATTGGCTTCTTCTTTAAAAGGCTAGAATAATTAATAAGGGATTAAAAAAATACTTCGAAGTAATGTTTTGATCAATGCAGATGGCTTTTTTAAATACACAGGGATTATAATTTATGTCACAATTTATATACACAAATTAGAAAGCTCAATCAATTTTTTAACAAATTTCCAAAAAATGAAGCCTTCGCTTAAGTGTTATTAAAACAGAATGAATTTTAACATCATATAGGTAATAAGATTTCTTCTTCCAAATCAAAGGTAATGATAAAAAATTGGATTGTGGTTACATCAGAATTACCTGTACATCGCCATCACCCATCCTGGGCTACAATATCCGCATTGTGACCCATGGTTCTCATAGAGACACTTCTGTATTGAATGGTATCCTTTTAGCCTGTTGCCGACCTTCTCGATGGTAGTGATCTCCCAGCCATGGCATGACGTCACTGATACTAAACACTGAATTCATTAAAATTAAATTAAATATATATCATAATACATAGGTTATATGTGCATCATACATCATCTTATCGAAGCCCAAAATACGCTATACTCACGAGTATTAATGATTGCCAAATGTTTATGGAAATAATTTTGCACCTTATTCGAAATTATTATATTAGGGTGTTTTTCAACCAATAATGTGCGAGGATGCACCCGTAAATGTCCGACTTACAGCATTAACAGCTTCAGTGGGAGCGCCTGGGTGCTTGACCACGCTGACGACGCAAGCGCCGCAGCCGCCCTCCTGGCACATGTACTTGGTGCCGCGCAGCTCCAGCCATCTGCGGAGGTACTGCAGCAGCGACGTGTCCGAGCTGATCTCGCATCCAACTGGAAATTACTGGTATAATATTAGCAAACGCATACATAACCTTACAAACAGCGTCTGACCATGTCGAACACAAAACATTTATAAGAAATCTTCATTTTTATGTAATCAAAAGCAATGCTCAAGCACAAGATCGGATAGCCCCTTACTAATCTAACAGCTGAATTAAATAGTTTCCGTGGGAAGGTCAAATTTCACCAGGCGTAATTATGCAAATAAGGATAGGATGTCCGACAAGGCTACATTTTAGGCACGTATTTTTATTGTTCTTTGTTAGTGATTTTTTTTTATGTGTATTATTTGTTAACAACCCCTGCTTATCTTCTTCTTTCTTATATATAAAAATGAATCGCAAAATGTGTTGGTAAGCGCATAACTCGAGAACGGCTGAACCGATTTCGATAATTATTTTTTTATTATATTCCTTGATGTACGAGGATGGTTTTTATGTAGAGAAAACGTAAATATGTACCACGGGCGAAGCCGGGCGGACCGCTAGTTTTTAAATAAAAATGTAATTATCGAATGCCATTTACGTGATTCGATTTTTTTTAAGCCATTTTTAATTCATATTAAGTTTGCGAAGTTAAATTGCTTATCATTATACAAAACACGTAAGTAACAGTTTTTGTTAGTTGACCAGTTTTTAATATCATGATTACGGCTCTCATATAAATTAGCAAAATGTTAACATTGTATTTTTTATATTATGTTTTGTATTTATTAGTGTTTTTATATAATGTGGTGAATCTAACGGTGCATTAGCATCAAACGAACATAGAGCTAGAACTGGAGCAAGACCATTCTTTCGTGATCTTTTAGTGTAAAAAAACAGCGTTGTTCAGAATTTAGAACATTGCATACAATCTTATCGAACGCACGAAGAACAACTACGCCTGTTTACACAAAATAATTTGACAAAGTTGGGTTAGAATGAGCGTTCGCTCGTTTGATGTAAATGCACCGTAATAAAATTATTTTATTCTAATTCTTTTCCGTTTCTTAATTAATATGCTTCGTTAAAATCCTTTTATAACGTATAAAATATCCATATGTAATAATTGATAATTACCAATAACATATTCAGATACCTATAATTTCTCTCCTTTTTGTGCCTGTAAGTGCATTGTTATTTATTTATTACATTGTATAATTTAGTAATCTCTATTGCAACGGTTAGGCAAACATAATATTAAATGAATTCATCTGTAAGTGATTCGTTTTGTAATATTTTTAAATGAACGTTTTTACCCATAACCTCAATCTCATACGATTTATTAATACCATGCATTGCTAAATAACTCACGTAGAAAAATGCAAACGTAATAGGTAGGTACTCCTTTCACGAACAACCCAAAAACATGATTTTGCATAAGATGTTTTTTGACCGTCCATTTCTTCAACCAAAAGTAAGTTTAAGTATGGCTTTTTAAATATAATTTTTCGTTTTTTTTTTTCACGACTTCCTACAAAAGTATGGAATTGCTTCTAATCGACTGTTATAATTTCATACCAATTCTTTAAAAGACAAACTTGGAAATTAAAGAAAAAATTAATCAGTGTTAATACAGCGAAGTTCTTTTTTATAAGACCGTACTAAATTATTTAAAAAAACATTCGTATCTAACTCAATATGTAGGTAATCTTATTTCATACACGAAGTGCTATTTTTTTTTTCTCTCAATATTGCCTATATAAAAACATGATTCTTTAAACACTAATATTGCCCAACTCTTAACACTCCGATACACTTTTGAAATAGTATAAAGGATAAAGGAATAATATACTTAAATCACATATTATGTTCATTAGATTATCTATAAGATTTTTATATAACATTTATTGTAATCCATAGTTGAGATAGTATTAACAAGTGCAGGAGGATAAAAAGTGATCAATAAAATTCATTCATTAGGACGGACTACATATAAATAATTAAATAAATAGAAAAATACGGAAGCATAGGAAAATAAAGTGTAATATGTATAATAAACTAGCAGTCCCGGCTTCGCCCGTGGTACATGTTTACGTTTTCTCTACATAAGAACCATCCTCGTACTTCAAGGAATATTATAAAAAAAGAATTATCGAAATCGGTTCAGCCGTTCTCGAGTTATGCGCTTACCAACACATTTTGCGATTCATTTTTATATATATGTATAAGAAGATAAATCTTTGACTAATCATTAAAAATCTATCAGTATTGATTTTTCAAGTAATTTAATTAGAGTAGGTACTTAACACAAAAATTAAATTATTTTCCTGAACTATTCCTCAAAAAATAATGTAGTCTTATCTCTCTAATAAATTAAATGGCTGCAATATGTAAATAATATGCAAAGTTTTTGTTAAATATATTAATATAAAGTGCGTAGTGCGTGTTTATTACCTAAAAATTTATTATGTATCTATGCAATTTATTGAATTATGTCATTAAATTGAAGCTGGTATCAAAATTAGTCGATATTAATTGTTAATAATTGTTCTGATTAAGAAATACTTTACAGTATTGGAACACAAAAATATACCTATCATTAAAGTATTATTTTAAACTGTTAACTATGCTCCTACAACTTAGTAGGCATAGTTGATAAAAGCTCTTTCACATAGACTACAGGCCCATGTTGAAAAAGTTATTGGTTATTTGAACCACCAGGTGACCTATATAGAACGATATAAGAGCATAAAATAATAAGATTCAGCACTATGCCGTCACGTCTTGTAAGCTGTCCAACTGAGTGCAGATGAGAATTCGAAAGTACAGGTAGAGATTTTTTCCCCTTGTCTCCAGGATTTTTGTACGGCGTTGCGGAATAATGGATCAAAAGCGGTATTGAAATAGTAATATGATAATCTCTTTAATAAGGCTTTGGCATTGGATCTATCTATTAAAAAGTTATCGAATATTTTTTGTAATTAGGAGAATAATACGCCTTGGCACAAAAAAGTGATTACGCCGTATCCACAGCACGTAATTCGTCAGACATTTATATTATAATCCTTTGCAATTGCAAATGTCACAGTGACCCCAAATTGTATATGTCGTAGTCATCTGGTTGAATCTGCTATTTGATTGAATGACTACAACGTCTTGACTGAACGTTTATCATAGTGGTTGATGTGGATAACCGACTGGGTTAGGTTAGGTTCGTTGTTTTTTTTTTTACTACCCAGTGTAGGAGCCCCGCGAAGCAGCCCTCTGTCAGCTCGCAACCGTCTTCTTGTGAACGTTTGGTGAAAGTAAATTAAGTCATTCAACAATATGCCGAGCGTTGTCTTTTGAAAGGCTGTGTTACAACTTACAATGCTAACTAGCTGGACGTTGAGTGACATTTGTTAAATAAACGTTCGGCCTAGTCATTCAATTGAATGACATAATTAAATGAACGCGCAGGTCATTCAATCAAATAGCAGATTCCACCAGATAACTACGACATTTACATAAGGTCAATACCTCGCACAAAGGTTCGGTTATTTTTTTGGAAGCTTCTTAGTATTCAATTGTTTTGTTGCATTGAATAAAACCCGTATCTAATTTATTACCTGACGCTTTATTGCAAAAAACTTTGTAATTTTTTTCTGTATATTGTATCTTATATATTTGTAATTAAAGAGTGAAATAATAAACCTATTATTTTCCTAATTATCATCCTAATCAAGCTTATGCAAATATATTCTATGTCTATGCTAAGTAATACGATTCAAGAAACACCTCTCCAGAATTGTGAGTACATTAAAAATTAGGTAGTTAGCAATACCGTTCAAACCTCATATACTTATTATATTAAGTCATCGTATATTATTAAATATTATTATATTATTAAATAACTCTATATTATGCTCTTAAATTGAATGTAAAGAAACAACTTTGCGGAATTTCGCTACCCCGGATAATCTCATGTCAATGTAAGATTATTTATCCACTAAGGAAACCTTCAAATAGGCTATTCGTATTTTTTAAAAACTCAGTCAAAATTATAATTATAATATAATTAAATTATAATTAGTACTTTTCCAAAAGGGCCTTTTCCTATTTATAAACTTAAAAAAATTTGGAAATTCCAAAAGTGCACGCCTCATAATTTTTTTTTAATAAATATTTATTAATTATTATTTTTGTTTATTTAATAACAATTAAACCACATCGAATCAGACCCTGAAAAATGAAAGGGTTCTATTCCTGAGCATACTCAAGCGTAAGAGAAAAAAAAAAGACTCGATTAGTAAAGTATTTCGGTCGCTAAAAGGATCCGCACATACAGACACACGGACGTCCAAGACAGAACTTTTTTAAACTGTTTTTTAACTAGTTTAAATAACAAAAATGACATCAAAAATATCATGAACGTTAAAAATAGTGTTTTTTCTTAATATGTGTGTGTATGTATTATCTTACAAGTGCAATGTATGATACATAAAGACATTTTAAGTTTGAAAAATCAGATGTTTTGTGCGAAGTGACAGTAGTACCCACCTCAACGCTTCGCTTATGAGGCGTGCAATATCAAATGTTATTCAAGTGCAATGCTTCTCTCTTTCATTGAATAGCTTTTGAAAGGTGTCTCATAAAAATATAGAGAACTAAAATATTAATTCGATATTATTTTAAACCCACAGAGAAATGTTATAGATTATTAAATAATATAAAATTTCTTACTAAACTTTGCTCAATAAGATCTTAAGCTAAATATGAATAACAGTTACATAACATACAAGTTTGCTTTCCAACTTTGCATGTGCTACCACATAGGTACCATGTAATATTATACTAATATATAATACTAATAATATAAATAAGCATTTAAATATACATACCGGTATGTTCAACACCATTCACTTTAAAGCACACACGATCCATGTCCTCACATAAGAAATAAAACAATCTTAGTGACTGTTAAACCAGTAAATGATCCCCACTTATGTATTATATAAACGTTTGGTGCTTAAATTTATCATGTTCTTAATAGTACACTATTAACACTTATCTGTATTTTACACTAGCTGCGCTTTGCGGTTTCACCCGCGTGGTTCCGCTCATGTTGGTCTTAGCGTAATGATATTATATTATAGCCTACAGCCTATAAATGGGCTATCTAACACCGACATAATTTTTCAAAACGGACCAGTAGTTCCTGAGATTTTTTTAGTCTCCTACTGGCATGGGGTTGAATTAAACTTGCCACAATGTCTAGTTTGGTACAAGGTTCAAAACGCCCCGAAATGCAATAATCTATACTAATACAGTGAAACTTGGTTAAGTGGGACCTGGATAAGTGAGAAACCTCCATAACTGGAACTCATGCTGAGGTCCCAACACTTTGGCACTGAATTACCTCTGTTAGTGGGACGAGGTAAACCTCTATATCTGGGATTTGTTCTTTCGATTTATCATCATAGTTACCTCTATAACTGAGACAGCGAGTAAATTTTATATGCATAAACCTCTGTAACTGAGATAACATTGTTTGTTTACTCATTCTTATTCAACCCACAAATTCCACACGTAATTCCAAGTACGTAAGTACAAATTTTGAGCTTCAATTACCTTCAGTTTTAGTTTCGCTTTACTATCATACAGATGTTTATTTGAAAAATGTCAAAACGAAAGCTACAATCGTTATCACCCCTCTGTAAATGAGACAGATATTTATTTATACCTGTATATCTGAGACACTGGGTAAGTGGAATACCTCTATAAGTGAAACGACATTGCAGGTCCCTTGATGTCTCACTTAACCAGGTTTCACTGTATTATAAAGCTGAAGAGTTTGTTTGTTTGTTTGTTTGTTTGAACGCGCTAATCTCAGGAACTACTGGTCCGATTTGAAAAATTCTTTCAGTGTTAGATAGCCCATTTATCGAGGAAGGTTATAGGCTATATTATTACGCTAAGACCAACAGGAGCGGAGCCACGCGGGAGAAACCGCGAAGCGCAGCTAGTAGAATATAATATTACTACTAGTATTGTAGACACCTCCTCCTGCTCGATCTTTATCAACCGACTTGGAAAAGGAGGTTTTCAATTTTACTGTATTTTTGTATTTTGTGTTTGTTACCTTGGTGCTTTCGACTGGGTGAACCGATTTCGATGATATTTTTTTTTATTTGAAATCTAGCGCCTTCCGATTGGTCCTATCAAAGCTTTATCCAGTTCTGACGATTTGCAGGCGTTTAAGTTTTTTGTTACTTAAAAAGAATTATTTTAGTTCAAGAATAATTATTATGATTATTATGATAGTGGTATTTGCTTGGTATTTGGTATTGGTTCAATGACAAAATTAGAATGGCCGTACCAATGACCTACGAAAACCACTTGTCATATAAACAGCTTGATATGACAGGTTATTTTGTTAAATACATAATGAGCCATCCTCACAATCGGCAGCGTTGGGCGAATAGAGACAATCACGATAGCGTCTACACTACTCTACAGTCTACTGTAGATTGGCCGTCATTGTAGAATGTTAATTGTTCGTAGTCGACGTAATGGCAAACATTGACGATCATTTGTTGGGCCAGCGCTGCCCATTGTGTAGACGGCCCATTACAAGTATTGAACTTGCTACAGAACGAGTTTGACATATAACAATATTTATATCTAACAAAATCAAAACGGAACTGTTTCTTTGTCTATTTATTAATAACAGCTGGTACATAACTTATTTATATTGTTAAGCGTAAAATACATATATGTTAGATTCCAAACAAACTTACATAAATTAAAAAAAAACAACCCTACTCTATCCCTATCTATATAAGTATTTAATTAAAAGTTACCGTTGCTAAAATAACGTATCGAACGTATTTTCTCTTTATGAACTCTTTCACTTAATTATAAATCAAATTTTCATTTATTATTTTCATTATCATTAGAACGTATTCAATTTTTATTTTACGTATTTACGCACAATAACTAACATTATATTATGTAGAGTTAAATATTCCTTAAGGAAATTAATTTTATATACACTATATATCTGATGTCAGTAACGATAAAAATAATTTATATAAAACATACACCGCTACCAATGATACTATAAGCAAAAAGGGGTAGATAGGTTATAAGGTCGAAATATGGCTAATTAGCCACAATATATTTGTCTCATTTTCGCTCACAATAGTTGAATAATGCCATCCTTCTTTGACGTCTAATAATAAGTGCGTTAGTGTCCCGTTTTTGAAGATCAAATGTTGTGCTGGTAACCTGACTACACCTTTTCACTTATAACATCACTGACTACACAAAATTATATCAATATCTTACGAAGAATCTGCTAAGGGATCGTATATTCGCTACTACAGACTATAGCATACACTCCATTCCCATTAGTGTCTAAAGCTGATCTCTATAGATTGGATATCATCTCCGACTCGCCGGCAAATTGACCACAGCTTCAATGCGGTAAGATTGACTCGATAGCTCTGGTTGTTCTTTTCAATCAGTTTATGTGGTAGTTTTGGATGATTTTAAAATATTATAATATATCGGTAAAAAGGTAAAAATATAGTAGGAAATAATATAACTAGATGATATTATAAAAGGTATAAAAAGTACATTTTTACGAGGATAAAAGGACACAATTTAACTATTTTTTTGTCGATATTTAAACACAAATATGTACTTGAATGTGATTTTTTTTATTCACTAGTTTAAAAATACATTTAAAAATACATTGTTACTAAGTGGATAAGGTATTTATTATTTTCAGTCAACCCGGGATAAATTAGTAGGGACGGCTAGCTTGTTATGTTTAATGGAAGAAGAAGCATACCCATTGACCACCGAGCGCCCCGATCGGGGCGCGACACAATAGATTATATTATCTATTGTGTCTGTGATTCCGGGGACTGATGGATTTATACCCTATTAGTTCCAATACATAACTCGAGAACGGCTGAACCGATTTCGATAATTCTTTTTTTATTATATTCCTTGAATTACGAGGATGGTTCTTATATAGAGAAAACGTAAACATGTACCACGGGCGAAGCCGGGGCGGACCGCTAGTATATATATAAAAATGAATCGCAAAATGTGTTGGTAAGCGCATAACTCGAGAACGGCTGAACCGATTTCGATAATTCTTTTTTTATTATATTCCTTGAAGTAAGAGGATGGTTTTTATGTAGAAAAAACGTAAATATGTACCACGGGCGAAGCCGGGGCGGACCGCTAGTCAATAATATAATAATGAATCGCAAAATGTGTTGGTAAGCGCATAACTCGAGAACGGCTGAACCGATTTCGTTATTTATTTTTTTTTTGTAATATTCCTTGAAGTACGAGGATGGTTCTTATGGAGAGAAAACGTAAACATGTAGATACCACATGCGAATCCGGGGTGCGCTAGTACTAAATATTGTTTTTCATTTACCAAAATGACCTTGTCGCATACAGGTAGAACAATTTAACGGTATTTGAGTAGTATTCATTATGACAATTACGTTTCTATGTGATGCAAAAAAAGGCTTATTATCACGTCTTTAGCTGAATTATTTACATCTATCAAGTGTTGATTACACCCCCTACAAAGTTGCAACAAGTGTTTTTCCTTTACAAAATTAATTAAATATTTTGCGTGATTGAACACGCATCCGCTGTTTCTGACATGCATCAATATTCTTCATTGGTTTATTATTAGGTTAACACAATTATAGGCTTAGTTTCGAGTTTCAGGATTGATGGTTAAATGGATCTTTCGAGATGGTTCGAGATTTGCCTATCATGCGCAAAAATTTTATATCTACATATAATAATATATGTATTTGTGTCTTTTCTGTTGGTAAAATTAAATTATTTTTCGCTTTAACGCGCTCCCTTTGCTTTTGTTAAAGTTCGAATAAGTTTTTGTTGAGAATTTTAAATATTCTCCAGTTTGGAATATTTTTCTTGTCGCCTTTTTCGCGTCAACTAAAGGGTAAATATGGGTAAATAACTCGCAATTCCCTAAAGTAGCAAAAGAAACGTGTAAAGTATATATTTATAAGTACCTACCTATTTTAATACATAGTGTATTATCTTCTTGTAGATATATTATCCTGTTCCTTCAATTAAGGATCGCGATGATAAATGTGTTGTGTATTACGTGCAGTGGAACGCAGGTAAGAGATTATTCTTTCTCTATCTCTAGAACAGATATTAAATGATGATATACTATATTGTTGAAGATAGAATCTAAAGAACACATGTATGTATATTATATATGTGTATGTGTATATGTATTATGTACTTATAAGCGATAATTTGTTGTACAATATATTATATAAATATTATATTCGTTAAGGTTATATTGACTGGCAGTCGTACTCTGTTATTTGAGCCGCAAGTTATCATTATCACCGGTACTCACTGAAAACCAGTGTTACAGAAACACTCTGTAACTTTTGCTGACGTGGGTCGTGGGGACCGTTTTGGCATCACACTAATTTTATCTATTTTTTTAATTTTAATTTTATTTTGTATTTCTTCTTTTTGTTTGTTTTTATATAATTACCTTATTTCTGTATAATGTGGTGCCAAATAAATGAGTTTGAGTTTGAGTTTGAGTTTGAGTTTGAACAAAATAAGCTGTTTTCAACGATATTAAAAACTTAAGTGACCATGTATATTCCTTACGATTTTTCTTGTGTTTATTTACTAGCGATATCTACAGATATGGTAATTTAATTTAAACGTACATTTCAATATTTCTCTTAATCTATCATAAGCACTCATTTCCATAACTCACGAATCCATTGCCATAAAAACTGCCATAATCCAATAGAACCAAAGAACCACTAGTACATTAAAAAGGCACAAACGTTCAGAAATCACAGGTGCAGAATATACCTGAATACCTATGACCTAGAAAGCTTCAGCTCGAATCTCCCAGGAGATGACAGGACGAGCTCAGATCGTGCACCTTGATTTTCTATTCACTATGAACACAGAATCGATTTAGAGACAGGTGATTTGTTTTCAAGTTTCCATTGTTAATGCTGGCTTGAATTACTTCTGATTGTGTGTTAAATATCACTTAATTCAGCGGCTTTTCCCTTCATATGCCTTCACATTGACCATGATCTTACCATGATAGATAACTAAGCTTGACATATTATCAGCGCGTATTAAAAATGTTCTACCGTAAAAAATTATCGTGGAAGTCTATCAACAATGACGCTGCCGGCGCAACTAAAATTGAATCGAAATAATAAACTTAAATTGTCAGATGAAAATGTTTTCATTAAAAAGAAATATACGAATAGTTGCTTTACAGCTCCTGAGCTAAGATCTGAAATGACTAACTTAATTACAACAGAATCTACCCTGTTGCCGCAACAAAATCGTGCGGAACGGAGCGTTGCGACTGCGTCATCGCGTCGTCACGTCGCGGCGCCGTGCGATTGGCCGCGGGTTGACCCCACTGTCCTCTACTACTTCGACTCGCCACGCAACCGCTGAGCAGGACACTCCCTCAATAAAATTAATCTACCAAACGCACTCTGTAATTTTAAATATTAAACTATATACGCACAAGTTTATTGTCTTCTTCTTTCGTCGTCAACATTTTCTGGACCTTCGACACCGGATCACATCCTGGATTTTGGAGACGCAATCGGCGAAGAAGTCGCAAAATTACAGTGCAGTTTGGTAAGACGGCCAGCTAATTTATCCAACCCTGTAAAGCTTCATCTGAGTGATACTGTGCTTTGTATATTCCAGAGCTTTCGGTGTTGCTTGCCTCCTCACGTGCCTTTACGCAACCGAAGAATCTGCTTCACGTGGCACGTAAGTACTTGTAGCTTTTTACTTCAGTCATTATGTCTCTTTCTGAGCAAAAGGAGCTTAAGGATTTGAGGAAAAAAAGGGGATTAATCAAATGTAGGTTAACGAATTTTAAGAAATATGTTTCGTCTTTTGAAAACGTGGATCTTGATACACATCAAAGGGCAGAACTAAAATTACGTATACCAGGTGCACAAAGTTTAATGAACGATTTCAACCAAGTACAAAGTAAAATCGAAGATCTTGTCCCGGAGTCAGAAACGGATAAACTCATAGAATCACGCGTAGAGTTTGAGAGGGAATATTATGTTGTCCTGGCGATGCTGGACTGCATGGTAAACCCAGATAATTCCGAGGATAGATCTGTTAATAAATCCATTGACTGTTCCTTAGCGCACGACCATACGACCTGTAACAATTTTAATAACGATTCAGTAAAATTACCGACTATTTCTGTACCTAGCTTTGACGGTTCACATGAAGACTGGGTAGAATTTCGCGATACGTTTTCATCCTTAATTCATAATTCGAAAACAATACCACCGGTTCAAAAATTCCATTATTTAAAGGCGAGTTTAAAAGGCGATGCCAAAATCGTTATAGAAAACGTTGAATTTTCATCCGAAAATTATCTGGTTGCATGGGAGCTTTTATTACACCGTTTTAATAACACGCGATTGATAGTGCAAAGTCACATTAAGGCAATATTTTCACTTCAAAACGTCTCAAGAGAATCGGCTATTCAATTACACAATTTAATTGATACAGTTTTAAAAAATTTACGTATTCTTAAAATCTTAGGAGAACCCACGGAATACTGGGACACTTTGATTATTTATATCGTAGTTTCAAAGTTAGATCCTACCACTGAACGCGAGTGGGAACAATTTAAAAACACATTTTATAAATTACATAAGGACAAAATTATTAAACTAAACGATTTATTAGAATTCATTAAAGAAAAAGCCGATTTATTAACTACACTATCCGTAAATCACAGTAAACCTAGTATTTCAAATAACTCAAATAAATTTTCTACTTACCAAAATAAAAATTCATCATCCAAAATTCATTGCAACATAGTTTCGGATAACAAACAATCTAAATCGCAATCCAATAAGTCGCGCAGCCATTACAAGTCATGTTTGCTATGTAACGAAAGGCATCAGCTGTATTCATGCCAGAAGTTTCTCGACTTATCTCCGCAACATAGGGTTAATTTCATAAATGATAAAAACTTATGCATTAATTGTATGCGCCCAGGTCATTTAGTTGGTACTTGTCTTTTTGGTCCGTGTAGAAAGTGTGAACAAAAGCACAATAGTTTACTTTGTGATGCAATTAAATTATCACCAATTAAACAAAATACAGTGACGTTAACTACGTACGAGCACCCCTCGCTTACTAATACGCATCCCGTTTCAGTGGTTTCAGTAGATAACGCACACATGCAACTTCAATGTATTAATCACGCACAAACCGTTATGCATACAAAGGATGACAATTCTTCGCAACAGATTGTCATATTGTCTACGGCGATAGTTGAAGTATATAATGAATCGGGTGAGTATTATTGCGCACGCGCAGTTCTAGATAGCGGAAGCGAGCGATCCTTTATAACGCAATCGTTTGCAAATAAATTAAATATACGAATATTACAGTCCACTCAACATATTCACGGTGTAGGTAATTCTATTACGCAATGTTCGCAATCTTGTAACATTGAAATTAAATCGCGCGACGGGAGCTTCACTGCCCGTTTTCAATGTTTGATTTTGCCCCAAATAACATCAAAATTGCCTACAACCACGGTTAATTTAAATCAATTTAATATTCCTCACAATTTATTGTTAGCTGATCCCAATTTTTACGAAAGTCAACCTATTGATTTACTGATCGGTGCTGATTTATTTTGGGAATTAATAACCGAAGGAAAAATGCGCCTGAAAAGTGGTCCTTTCCTTCAAAACACCAAATTAGGTTGGATAGTGTCAGGTGCAATTAAATCTTTTCCGTATACTAGTAATAAAAAATTATCACATATTAATTGTAATTATTCGACATTATCCACGGAAGATGATTCACTCGATAAGTTAGTTAGGAATTTCTGGGAATTAGAAGAATTATCCGCGCCTAGCAATAAATTACAGCAATTATCGAGCGAAGATAATATTGCTTGTGAGGAACATTTTATTCGCACAACACGTCGACTTTCCGATGGTCGTTTCTGTGTTTCAATTCCGTTGAAACAATCACCTGAGTTATTAGGTAATACACGCGCACAAGCTGAACGTCGTTTTTACGCATTAGAGAAACGTCTTCAGCAAAATACTAATTATAAAAAGATGTATTCTGATTTTATACAGGAGTATATTAATTTAGGTCATATGAGTCTCGTCAATACGTATGGGAATCCGCACTATTTCCTACCGCATCATGGTGTGTTTAGGGAGCACGCCACCACAACTAAATTACGCGTAGTTTTTGATGCGAGTATGAAGTCTAGTTCCGGCGTATCATTAAACGACATACAAATGATTGGACCTGCTATTCAAGGTGACTTAATTTCTATTTTATTACGTTTTCGCGAGAATAGGTATGTTGCATGCGCTGACATTGAAAAATTTTACAGGCAATTGAATATTGCTGAAGATCAGCGTGACCTGCAGCTGATCTTGTGGCGGGATGATCCCTCAGAGCCGCTGAGGGTGTACCGACTCAACACCGTGACGTACGGAACGGCATCCGCACCGTATCTAAGTTGTAGATGTTTAAAGGAATTAGCCAAACACTCGAATATTCCGTATGTAGCCGATACTATTAATAATTGTTTTTACGTTGACGATCTCATAGTTTCATCGAATTCTATATTCGAATTAGAAAATATTTGTAAAGAAACTAGTAGTCTTTTAGATTCAGCATGTATTAAATTACGAAAGTGGATTTTTAGTCATAATTTAAATTTAATTACGCCTAGCGTTAATGAATCGCAAACACACGATCTATGTTTACTGAATAAAACTTGTAACAATAAAACTTTAGGTATCGGATGGAATAGTCTCGATGATTATATTTATTATTTCACACAAATTATACAAAAGAGTGAAGTAGTGACAAAACGTATTATTTTATCGTGCGCTTCACAAATATACGATCCGCTAGGATTATTAAGTCCGTTTATTACTATCGCAAAGCATTTATTACAAAGATGTTGGTTATTAAAATTGACGTGGGATGAATCGGTTCCTAACGAAATTTCGCAAATATGGGATAAGTTTATAAATGGATTATCTTTTCTTAGTAGTTTACGAATACCGCGTCACGTTATGTGCATTGATCCAGTGCGAACCGAACTATATATATATTTACCGATGCTTCACAGGTCGCGTACGGAGCTTGCGCATACGCTCGTACGATCAATGCAACAGCTGATGTCACAGTGCGCTTGATATGTTCGAAGGGTAAGATCGCGCCGACTAAACCTACAACTATACCTAGATTAGAGTTGTGTGGTGCGCTGTTAGGTGCACGATTATATTATAAGCTTATTGGATCACTACGTTCAAACTTTAATAAAATTGTATTTTGGACAGATTCAACTATCGTTTTAGGTTGGTTAGGTATGCCTATTAATTTATTAAAACCTTATGTTCAAAATAGGACGGCAGAGATTCACGAGCTGACCAAGGAACATCCATGGCGTCACGTCGCAGGCAAGGATAATCCAGCCGATTTAGTCTCACGCGGGCAAAGTCTAGAAGCGCTTAGCTCCTCATCTTTATGGTGGGAGGGTCCGTTATGTTTACATAATGTACATTTTGAATTGTCCGATTTAAAACATTCCAAATTAATTAATACAGATTTACCGGAAATTAAATCTACAAATATTTGTTGTCACATAAGTAATAATTTAAACGATAATTTAATTATTTTTTCTCGATTTTCACAATATAATAGACTTAAACGCGCAGCTGCTTATGTATTACGTTTTATTAATAACGCGCGAAATAAAACTAATAAGTGGACAGGTTTATTATCAGTCGAGGAATTAAATCGTGCTGAATTAACGTTAGCAAAGTTGAGTCAACAGGAATCGTTTCCCGATATTTACTATGCGCTTAAAAATAATAAAAATATAACGAATATATCAGGCTACAATCAAATTTCTAAATTAAATGCATTCTTTGACGCAAATAATAATTTAATTCGTGTAGGTGGGCGTATTCAAAATTCGCCAAATTTTAGTTTTAATAAAAAATTTCCTATTTTAATCGCAGCTAATCATCATTTTTCACTTTTGCTTTTTCGGTTCGAGCATGAACGTTTACTCCACGCCGGGCCACAGCTTCTACTGTTTACGCTCAGAGAGATGTGGTGGCCGGTCGGCGGCAGAAACCTCGGTAGGAAGGTGGTACATTCGTGCATGCGCTGCGCACGACTGCAACCGACTACCGTCGCGCCTATTATGGGGGATCTACCGCAGGAGCGTCTGGACCCAGGTTATCCGTTTATACGTTGTGGTGTCGACTACGCTGGCCCAGTGTTCACGTTGAATCGCAAAGGCAGAGGTGCTAAGTTGCAAAAATCGTACATATGCTTATTTATATGTTTTGTTACACGCGCGGTTCACTTGGAACTTGTTAGCGATCTATCGTCGGAATCATATCTATTAGCTTTGAAACGTTTTATATCGCGGCGAGGTAAACCCGTGACTATCTTTTCTGACAATGGGAAGAATTTTGTCGGTCTCATGAATGAGTTCAAAAAATTTTTAGCTACCTGTTCTGATGAAATTAAAGCATATGCAACTTCGCAAAATATTAATTTTAAAATGATACCCTTTTACGCTAGTCATTTCGGGGGATTGTGGGAAGCTGGAGTAAAAAGCTGCAAGCACCATCTCAAACGTGTAGTAGGTAACGCACATTTAACGTTCGAGGAGTTTAGCACAGTATTGACCCAGGTTGAAGCTGTCCTGAACTCCCGTCCTTTGACCCATCTTTCCACAGATCCCAATGATTTCCTTCCACTTAGCCCTGCACATTTCCTGGTTGGTCGTCCGCTGACTGCACCTGTAACGGCTGAGCTGCTATACGACGTGCCTGAGCTTCGTCTCCCGAGGTTCCAGAGGGTGGAACAAATACGCCAGCACTTTTGGAATCGTTGGTCCAAAGAGTATGTCTCCGAGATGCAAACGCGAACCAGATGGCACCAGCACAAGGGGGAGCTCAAGGAGAACACGCTCGTTCTCATTAAGGACGACCGATTGCCGCCGTTGAAGTGGAGCTTGGGGCGCATCCACGCGACATATCCGGGGAAGGATGGAGTAGCACGAGTGGCCGACATTCGTACTGCAGACGGCATCGTGCGTCGGGCGTTCACTAAAATTTGTCCGCTTCCTTCACCAGATAGCTGATTCTTCGCTTCGTGGTCGACAGTTCGTTGGAACCAGCACGTTCCAAGGCCGGGAGCATGTTGCCGCAACAAAATCGTGCGGAACGGAGCGTTGCGACTGCGTCATCGCGTCGTCACGTCGCGGCGCCGTGCGATTGGCCGCGGGTTGACCCCACTGTCCTCTACTACTTCGACTCGCCACGCAACCGCTGAGCAGGACACTCCCTCAATAAAATTAATCTACCAAACGCACTCTGTAATTTTAAATATTAAACTATATACGCACAAGTTTATCAACAACCCTCAATAATTGATTTAATATTAACAATTAACTAATAATATATCAAAAACATAAGCGCTCTACCATCATAAATAAGACTATGTGTGGGTGTGGGTTGTGGCACATTTTAATAAACAAACAAACATAATAAAAGCAAAAGGCAAAGCCCATATTTGTTACATCTATCACGATTGAATTTTTGTCCACTTTGTACCTTTAAATTTGCATACAAAAGCGTTTGAAATATATCAATGCAATGTTTTAAGCTTACACGTTACACAGAGAAACAACTCGATTTTATTCTATACATATTTTTATCGATTTTAAAGGCAAATCAATGATTGTTTTTATAGGATACACAAAAAGATAATTAATACAAAATTACCAAATCTCCCGTTTAATTCAGTCCCAGTAGTACTTAAGGACTTTTTAGATTATGCCGTATAAGATTCTGATAAAATTATAAATTATTATTTTGCTCTTTTTAAATTTTTAGTTAAAGAATTAAGTTTTACCGAGTTATAGTATTTTTTCGAATTTTTTGAAAGAAATCTACAATTTATTTTATTTTTATATACATTTTGCAAAATTCTTCACAGAAACATCTTGCTCTCTCATCTCTTCAGATATATTTTAAGCATTCATGAGAGTACTAATTTGTGAAAAGCAGCCTCGGTTATGAAGTGGCGCTATCAAAGTATGTAAATTTTGTTTTGCTGACCGTCCGCGGTGTAAGGGATAAGAGTCATTTAATTGCTCCTGTTTTGGAGAATATGTTAAAAGAAAATATTTCTGGTAAATTGGTTGAATTTTATAATACTATAGATGAGAAAGTTATTCTGTCCGTTATTAAATGACGGCTTATGTGACAAATTATTTATTTTAAGGGCCGATTTTTCAATGCATGGTTAAAACGTGTATTAGATATAAGCTTCTTGGTTAAAACTTAATTACTCGATAATATTAAAATGTCACGTAAACTGTCAAATACGGGCAATTAGAATACGTTTTTAAAATGGTAGTTTTATACATTATTCGACGAATAAGTTTTAACCATGGATTGAAAAATCGGCCCCAAAAGTAAAATATTTATACATATTTATTTTACAAAGTACAACCCTAATAACTAAATGATCTAGTATTTCTTCTTATTATTACATACTAGCTTTCCGCCCGTGGTTTCCGCCCGCCGTCAAATCTTCCTCTTCATTCACTTTATCTAATAAAAATAACTACGTTAAAAACAACCGACTTCAAAACGGAAAAGTAAAAAATAAAAAAGATTTGATATTATTAATTACTATATATTATTTAGATGTGCTCTTTATTAAAAAGGTTTGATGTCGGTGCACGGGCTTAATACTAAGTGCTTAGTGCTTATTATTGATACATTATTTTATTGGCCGCAGTAAATTCCAACAGATTTATTACGAAATTCATACATAAATATCAGTGTTTTATAACACTTCAAGAATCCCGAGAGGATATTAAAAGAAGTCAAGACAAAAATTACAAGCCTTAGTCGTACTGAGGAAAATTGGTTTAGATAATTTAGCTTCGAACAATGCGTACTTGCTGACTTTTGTATTTTCTGTTGAAAAATAATTACTGATTTTCATTTTAAAATGTTTATAACGAAAATTCCTTAATTTGTTTTCATTCTATGGAGCGGGTTGTAGACGGATTTCTCATAATATTTTAAACCATAGATTTTCTTTAAGCTAAGCGATGGTGGCTCTATAATTATGTTCTACCAAATACCTGACTCAAATGCATAGTATACATTCTATAAAATTCAGCAAGATTAACTTACCTACTTACTTAATACTTACTTCAACGGCGCAACGACCCAAAGAGGATTTTGGCCTCCGACACCAAAAGTTTCCAGGTTTCGCGCCTTAGCGCCCTGGTGTTGAGGTCTCCTACTTGAAGGATGTCCAGATCTTTTTGGACTTCGTCTCTCCAACGGTGACGAGGTCGGCCGACGGGGCGCCTATCGATCGGCTTGCTCATGTCCAGCAAGATTAAACAAATTCAAATTTATCTGCTATAATAATGTGCTAAACTGCTAACCCATGAACCAAAGAAATTGTTAACTACTGAATATACATGGGAATTAAACACAATGTGTACTGAATACAAAGTTGTAATCTAAAATGTTCCGAATCGGTAGGGAGATAGAAAGACACTTATTCTTACATTAAATTTCAAATGAGCTTTTAGCGCTGATCTCTGAGGACCTATTTATTTCAATTAATATTACGAGATCCTACAGATATTATAGGCTCTCCTGTTTGTCGCATTGTATTGTTGTATTAAAAGATAGTAATCTATTTAAAGATTTTGATGCTATATAAAAATAGCCAGAGACAGTGAATAAATATTCTTATTTTGTTATAACCGATTAATTACATCATCTATTATCCTTTTAAAGGGAATCACCGGTTGAGCCCGGTCATACATATTATACCATATCAGTATATTAATATCAGTATGACAAACAGTTACAAAAAGACCAAAATTCTAAAAACTATATTTTTGGCTTCGATATCGACTGCAGACCACGCCTCAAGTATTCTTTAAAAAAATGTTTAATGTACAGTTTTGACTTTCCTGCGATATTATTACCTATTTATTATGTCTAGATTTTTCTTAAAACTTGGACCAAACAATAGCTAGAATCCAAGTTATAAATAACATAGGATGCATCCGACCGCAAAATTAGCGCCTTGTCCGCACCGACGCCGAAAATATTCGCCTCTTGCCTTTACAATTTATCAAGATGTTCTCTACGTGATTGTCCTGTCTGTTTGTCTGAATGCAGCTATCAAACGTTTCTCTCTTTTAAAAAGGAATTTTATGACGCGGAAGTTAGTAATTTTTTAAATTTGTGATTTATTAAGACGATTAAGGAGAAGATTAGCGTATTTTATAAAAGGATGATAAAGTTTTTAAATCACATGAAAATAAATGGAAAACGGAAAAATTAAATCGATATTATAATATTTAACTGTTTCTATTATTAGAAAGGGACATTAAATTTCTTATTTTTAGAAGAAATTTTTTTTTAATAACGTGTTAGTTTATATTATTGCAATATGTTTGAGTTTGTGTAATAATTCAATATAACATCATGCTAAATATTATTATGGCATACCGAAAACTTGCTTGCTTAACATAAATGAAACTCCGAATACCGTGTTGTTGAAACCGCATTGCTCGGTTAATTTTGACAGGCGCTAGATTTTTCTTGCTTAAAATCCGGTGCAATTTGTCGGAATTTGTTGAAGTTTTAAAGAAAAATTCACGAATTTCAGAAGGAAAATTTAATTCTACCGGCTACGAATTCAAGCTTAATATATGTTAAATGTTGATTATCGCCCCGTCCACTTCGACTTTATTAGAATTTCATTGAGGCGTAATTGCTATGCTAATTTTTGCAGGATCTGTAATTAATCTATTTAAGTGCTCTATTAGTGATAGTTTAAGTGCTCTATTTTTTTACTAGCTTTAGCGCACTTCTTGATTTACTCTGAATATTTTTTGTTAAAGTACATAACTAGTAAAAATAAAATAATCATTGAATAAGTACCTACAGACTACCAAAAGATCTATTCAAAGTCACACGTAAATAGGTAGAGCCGTTTCAGAAATAAATTTATTGGTTAAGACCTTTTTCTATAATAATATTTAAATCTAAATTACGTTCAACCCATCCGTTCGGGAATTTAGAAAAAGTTTTTCATGATGAGATGCGTGCATGCCAAGTGCGTGCCGTCGACCGTGAAATGACGTTTCCAAAAAGTAAGTATTATATTGATAACACGCACAATGTATCTTATTAAAATTTAATAAATATATGTATGTATTAAACTTCGTGAAAAGCTCATTATAAAGTTGCATTTCAAGTCCTTGAATATGCAGCAATACAAGTTTATAATATCCAAGTTTACTTTATTTTACAAAGGGAATCAGATTAACTCTAAAACTTTAAATCACGAAGGAGATATTAAACTTCTACACCAGCTCAAAAGTTTAAATATTTATTTTAGTTACAAACAAGCTTAAGTTAATTAAAATGATTCCGCAATATTTCAAAGATAACTTACTCTCAACATCTCTGATAAGGATGTATTTATGCATGAGCGAAGCGAGATCTCTCTACGTGTTTAATTTGTTATAACCTCCGATATCAAAATGTGTATTGACTGTTACATAAAATACTTGTATATTTTTTTTAATTTCACAGCAATACTTTTATACAGTATCACTTTATCGAGTGATTAATATTTTTCATAAGTAAATTAGCCTTCAGTGTGTGGATTTGATCCTTACTTCTACAAAAGTGATGTGTTAAAATGCATTTTTTGTACGCTGTATTTATTGATAAAAAAACATGTTTAATGTAGCTTCGTACCATAATATTATGTAAATTCAATTTTGTATTGTGCCACTAGGCTACGAAATTGTTACTAATTTATTTATTCACTTGATAATCTGTACCTGCATCGACTTCAGATAATATTTTTTTATTCATAAGAACACAGTTATGTAAAAAATATAACAAATGGGTTGACAACAATCTCAATCGATCTCTATTTGTTTTCGCTAATCGCTCCGCTTATGCATAGAGCAAAGCCTTATTCACTTAACTAGTTAAATTGAAGTAAAATAATCCCAACAGAAGGAAACTTGTCTCTTTAAAAAACTCTCATACGAAAGAAATATCTGAATTGAGTTACAAAATTAACATACATTAAGACGTGAACTTGCAAGAATGTTCTTTTTTATTTTTGCATCTTTTAAGTGTTTCAAAATATTGTTGAATAGTTAATAATATTAGTCGCACGACCACGTTAATTTAGTTGGTTTGAAATATATTTGTTTTAATAAAATATTTTGTATTCTTTACAACTTGCATCCCGCGGTTTCACTTACATAAACAAATACAGCTTATATTAATTATTTAATTAAGATGCAGCTTTTCAAAAATCAACGATACATATTCATAGTGACTTTAAGATTCTCAATCACAAACAAAATAAATTGTTTCTCTTAATAACATTAACATTTTCATCTTCAATTATACCAATAAAGAACTCCAGAACGTTCTACCATTATATAAAAGACCAATCATCTCTTAATTGAACTGTATTTCTCTAAAATTCTCAATGCACAAACAATTCAATATTTTCCAAGTATCCATTGAACATTTCTTCCATCTAAGTGCAATGATTTATGCAAGACACGCAGGGGAATTTGTCGAAACGATGTTTCGTTTCGTATAATAAAATATTAATGAATACAACATGTTTTCCAAACTCGGCTATTGCTCGTGAAAATAATTTCCTACGCGATCTGAAATTTAAGTGGATCAAGAGGGAAAAGAAACCGCGTCACCTGATGCTAGCCACTATTAATATTACGATAATTTTTATAAAACTTTATATGTTCTGAATATTTTCTCATTTTTGTAAAATGTCTCTGAATTATAATACACTAGCTTACCGCCCGCGGCTTCGCCCGCTTTGTCTAAAACCTAATAAATTATATACTAAAACCTTCCTCTTGAATTACTCTATCTATTAAAAAAAACCGCATCAAAATCCGTTGCGTAGTTTTAAAGATTTAAGCATACAAAGGGACATAGGGACATAGGGACAGAGAAAGCGACTTTGTTTTATACTATGTAGTGATATTAGTATGCATGCCTTTTTTCTCGTGAAATTATATGGAAGATGAAAATCCATAGAGGGTTGTCGCGTAATACCCCAGCCACACTATGCTACTCGTCCTGCTACTCGTGCTGCTCCTCGTCCTGCTCATCGCGCTGCCGCTCGCCTCGATATTGCCGTCTGGCCACACACTGCTCTACTCGCGCGATTAATCGCGACGCTCTTCACTAGGGATGGGTCGTCGACGTATTTTTCATCAACGAGACTAGATAGTTAAATGTCGTTCATCAACTAGTCATTCAACTAGTTAAAATCTTCGACTAGTCCATGTGTAAAATAAATAACTATTATTAAATAAATTCTTAAAACAATAAATTCTAATCTCAATAAAACAATTAATAAATATTTATGCTTTCTTACAAAAATTATACTCCCTAAAAAAAGTATTACTAAAAAACTTATTATCGTTTGTTTTTATAGTTTAAATTCAAAACATTGGTCTTGTAAACCAAAAATATTTTTTTTAAAAAACTTCAAAGAAAAGAATTTATTTTTATCAATAAGACTGTTTAGCCGTTGAATTCAACTAGTGCATTGGTGAGCGATGGACTAGTCGAATCGTTGAGTGTACATATAGACGGTTAATTTAACTAGTCCGTTGATTCCATGACGCCCATCCCTAATTCGCACTCGTATTGCCGGTCCTTTGACTCGCGCGCAAAAGCCGACAGCAGTGAGCAGGACGATGAGCACGACGAGTGGCATGACGAGTAACGTGGCCACACTACGTCCCTGCCTACTTCCCTCGTCACTTCCCATACCACTCGTCGAGTCGTGTGGCTGGGGCATAAGAACTACAGGATAGTTCTTTGTCATATTATATAATATTATGATATATTATGTAGTTACATATTATGTAAAACTAAATTGTAATATTGACATGATTTTAAAAGAGCATCTATGGAGTTTCTTCCCGGTTCTTCTCCATAGATACTGCTTTCCGAATCGGTGGTAACTGTAAAAAAATGTAATGACGATTCAAAAGTGCTTCTAGAACAAGTCTTATTTAATAAATAATTAATGTTTGAGTGTGAGTTTGAGTATATAACCTATATGTATAGCAATAGGCTATTAGACTATAGCATATATCCTATTTCGATAAATGGACTCTCCATTATATGTGTATACAATATCATTGCAATACGTGGAAGGAACACTCTGTTCAGAAAATTACAACTACTGCGGTAGTGTTAATACATAAATAGATTCTATATTATAAGGAGCCATAAGTGACCCTGACAATTCAGTGTAAAGTTCTTTAATTTTAAATTCATCGTTTAACTACAGCCTCTCTTTCGTGCAAAGATATACGGAACCCAACAAGGCATATTTACTTTAATATGTACAAATTTATAGTATAAAATGTGTCCTCAGCAACCAGCTTAGCAGTAATGGACATTCCCATATCCTTATTTAGATATAACAAGTAGGCACTTCGGGAAAATTGGCATAAAGCGGAGACAAATAAGCCGCTGTCACATAATAAACGCTGAGTCACACGCCTCTGTTATAATTTTATGAACAATAAAGTCTACCCTGGGTTATAGGTTAGGGTTGGCAACACTATATTTTAGAGCATCCTTCCGCATGGATATTACATGTCTTTATGTTTGTAAAATGAGATTTTTTTTAATATCAGTTTTTGTAGAGTTAAAAATAATAATTAGTTATTAAATTTTATTTAAAACATTACTAGACCGTATTTCACCACAGTGCGATTTAGTAGTAAACTTTTGCTGACTTAAATGGAGATACAACAGTTAATTCAAATGCAATGTAGGATACTTAATAAAACAATACTCTATTCGACGAGTGAAAACTACACATTTATAATAATTTATCATTAAATAAAAAAAAATTGAGAGTGAATTTTAATAAACATAAAGAAATTTCACTTCAAAAAATACCTGTGTTTTATATGTAACACTTAGTGGCCCTGCGATTTTATGGAGCCAAGTAATATTTTGAATAATCAATTTTCTCAAAATCTTGGCAAACGTTCAACTATGAAAATCCGTGAGAAACTTTTATTTATTTATGATTGGCTGATAAAATAATACCCTACTTAATATTTAGAGAGCTTCAGTTTTACATTGGGATATGAAAGAAAACTCTTAATTAATCGAATAGACATCTTATTATTTCTATTTGTTTCCCGTTATTTATTGAGATGTCCAAAAGTTTCTACTTACCTACCTATTCGGATGCAATTCCTAAGTTATCTATACTAATATTATAAAGCTGAAGAGTTTGTTTGTTTGTTTGTTTGTTTGTTTGTTTGAACGCACTAATCTCGGGAACTACTGATCCGATTTGAAAAATTCTTTCAGTGTTAGATAGCCCATTTATCGAGGAAGGTTATAGGCTATATTTCATCACGCTACGGGCAACAGGAGTGGAGCCACGGGGGTGAAACCGCGCGGAGCAGCTAGTATATTATATCATTATAAATAACTTTATACGTAAACCACACAAACAATAATACACCAATTTCCCCAATAAAAGGGAATTCCAATAGCATAACATGGCAACCCTAACCCCAAAGTACTCTTACATGTACGCACCTCCCGAATAAAACGCAGCAATTATATAGAATTAGCCGGCAACGTCTAAAAACTTGGTTGTTTTATTATCTACATTCCCGGAGCGGTGATGCCATATTAAAATTTTATTTTTACGACCTGTTGGGTAAATTTTAATGAAAAGCGAAATATTTTAAGTGTACTGAGTTTAACTGCGCTACATTAAGTGTTAACCCTTTAAGGAAAAACATGTTGCTACGTTTTAAGTGTTATTTTACATTTCTAATTGGGTTTAATTTTATAACTGTAATTTTTTAACTAGATGTGTATTATGGGTTCTCACATAACTATAAATATATTATTATTGTTATTAAGTAGTATTTGGGTATTCCAGATCTGTTTTTACCGAGATTTTTAATTATTATTCACGTAAAAAATTACATCATACAGATTGAAATAAGAAAGGACACTGCGAACCATTAAATACATTATATTTTTTTTAAGTTAACTACCTACATTCTTCTTGTATCATACTTTAATTAAATAAAAAAAAAACATTGAATTCGTCCTGCATATTATTATTTTGATATTTTAACTCTTACGTATGTCGCAATACATACAAAAAATGATATCTTAAAGCATCAAGATAGTTTAATTAAAGCGATAGTCATCAAGCAGATTGTCATCTCTTTCATTGTTAATTTCATTAACGACTTCGCAATAACGTTTTTTAATTGGTTCAGATGATTGATAGATCTTGTGATTTATTCGCGTTTCAGTTTGCCCAAATATAACCACGCTAAAAAGCTATGTTTGGTAGCTTGTTCGATTTTGCTGTATTGATATGTTATTCATTGGTTTAAAACTCTTTTTGTGGTTTTAAATTTGTACTTGCAAACATACAGATACAACTCTATCCTATTTTATATTTTGTACCACTATGTTTCTTTCTATCTCTACATCTAATGCATCTATTCTATCAACGTATGAATTTTTTACTTGGTTATTCGCGTACTATTAATTGCCAATAGAATGTTTTATACCACACTCCTCTCTATTATAAGAGCAAGTGAAAGATGTTGCTCCAGCGAAAGAGAGAGATCCTGGGCTAATTTACTTTACTGGCCAGAGAATAATATCCCAATAAGAAGTTGTATATGTCATAGATGTTGAAAATAATTGCGCGAATCAGTTATTAAGATACTAGAAACGAATTGAAAAACATTTTTGGAACTTCCCAGAAGTCTTTGGGCAAGTAGAAATAAAAACTAATATTCTACCGTGTGAATTGAACTCCTTTAGTCATCTATTAGGAAATATAACAAAACAATATTACAATACATTTTATTACAGAAACCTCAGCAGACAGTCTCCTGAGTGCAATGTTTAACCAAACTTTATAAGGGAGGACATGTATTCAATCAGCTTCAGGCTAGCTACAGGTTTAGATATGAAGCATATAGAACTCAGGTTACCGCACCCCTTTCAATTACGTATCACCAATGATTCATAAAGCAAACTAAAGTTCACAGGAAACCGGACGTGTTTGAGCCCGTTTCGCTGACATAATGCCACCTGCTTAACCGATATGTAGTGAAAGTTGATCTTATTTTAGTGATTGGACTGTTACATTAGCGTATGTAAGTAATGGTTATTAGTTATTACGTTTGTTTTTATTTATTTGTGATGAGTGTACTAGTTATGGACCACGACTTTACGCGCAGTGCCTATAAAAAGCGTAGCGTCTGTGTTCTATCAGACTATAATATTACTATATCGTTATCATCTTTACCCGTTTTAGCTTGACATTATATTATTCATCATCATCAGCCCATATACTTTCCCACTGCAGGCACACAGCAGTGTGAGGGTACAGGCCATAATGCACCACGCTGGCCAAGTGCGGATTGGCAGATGTCACATGTCGTTGAACTTTTGAAACTTCGCCACGTCGGTTTTTTCATGATGTTTTCCTTCACCCTTCCACCTTGAAATTACAACTCTGTTCTTGTTGGATAGTCTGTAGTTCTATACTTAATATTATAAAGCTGAAGAGTTTGTTTGTTTGTTTGAACACGCTAATCTAGAATCTTCTGGTCCGATTTGAAAAATATTTTCGGTGTTAGATAGCTCATTTATCGAGGAAGGCTCATAATCCTATAATATTTATTTATTTATTTATTTATTTATAGCCTATCATCACGCTAAGACCAACAGTAGCGGATCAATGCGGGTGAAATCGCGGGGCACAGCTATAATGAAATAATTTAACTTCAGTGGAAAGTTACAACCACGATATTCACTAGAGATTAATACACAAACATAATTACGCAATTAATATTGTTGTTTTTAAGAACTAAAGAATATTATAGCCGTGTGAATTGCACTACTTTTTAATATATTTGGAAACATTATACATAAACTAAGATTACAATAGATGACCCTCTGATCTTTGAAGCGTAGCTTAGAACCGTCTCCTTGGTTCAGTGGTTTACTTTACAGTAGAGAGGTCCTGGGTTTAATCTCCGGTGAAAATTAATAAAAAAATTAATATAAAGAAAATTGATTAGCGAATAAAATTAAAAATGCATACGAGTATAGATTAAAAACATGATTTAAGGCCAAATAGCCTGAAAATAGTCTATGCTACTAGATAAAGATGTTACTTGCTAATGGTGAAGATTCTCAAAATCAATCAAGTAATTTTTGAATTTGTTCATAACGTATTATAGATTATGAAAAAAATTCTTCTTCTTTGTAATATTCGTTTAGATAATTTTCAGTGCATAATTGTTGTGAAGCAATTAGCATGGCTGTAACTTCACAGAAAATATAAACATAGTCTTACTCAACAAAATAGTTTCTAAGATCTTTTTTTCTAAAAATGCAATATTCATAACTTCATTCCACACAACCCAACTGGACAATTAGAAGTGAACATGTTGACAAATAAAATAATTGCTATTTAATTGCGTGATATTTAGGACATGTGAATTATTATCTTGTCGAGGGACACGGAGGTTTCAAAACGTCAATATTATAACATGGAATATTCACCACGTGTTCAGATGTGAAATCCACCCCTCATGGATTGTTATTAAAAGAAAACTTGTATACTATTAATAGTATAAAGCTGAAAATTTTGTTTGATCCCGCTAATCTCAGGGACTACTGGACCGACTTCAAATTTGTTTCAGTATGAGATTTTATCTTAACTAGCAAAGAGGTGCTCTATATATGGATAAAATGAAACTTTATTCTGTACTTAGTTTACTGCAAATCGTTGTACGACTAATATCATAGTCTTATTAAGTGTTTTTAATAAAACTTTTTAGTAAAATACTCTCTTCAAAGTAAAGATATAGCAGTTTTACGAGGTAATTGCCGAATTAACATTATCATACAATATTCGACAACCCACACCCTCTGGCTCACTGAACCCTGCCACTTACCTCTGTACTATCGAGGGATCAAAATAAAATGTATGTAGGTGTATTCAGGTCGTATCAAACGAGATTTATTGGCATTTGGGCCATAGTCACTTGTGACATTGTGTCTATTATAATGCAAATGTATGGCTAAAAAATATTACAAAAGAATTAAAACAAACTGTACTCCTTGTTCTTGTTATTTTTAAGTCATGATGTACTGAACAAATATTGATGAATTTCCATCAAAAAGCAGTCGGCAAGAAACTCTGTAGTTTCTTAACTCTTCTTCACTTGCGTATTTATGCTAAACTGCAAATTTTGGTGCATTTTTATTAAATTATATTTTATTAAAGATATATTATTCCTGCTTCTTATTATATATATTATAATTATCTAGTTTATTTTTTTTCTAGTAATTCAAATTAGAATTAAAAGTTTTCAAATATGGCCATGCAAAAAATCCTATTTACTTTCTAAAGCAATAACGAAATTATATAAAAAATTGTTATCTTAAGTGTTGATTAGAGAAAGGACAGTTAATTTAATGTCTTTTTACGCACATTAAATTACATAAGAGATGTCGAATGATAGCCTAGTGCCTATTTAATCTAGTTTTTAATGATATAAATTGAGGTGACCGAATTGTAAAAACATGTTAAGTAAAATAATTTTTTAAAAGAAATAACAAATTTTAATTCATAATGATCCGATCACACAGGCATAAATTTTATTGTATCTACTTTGGCTAAAATTAACACCACGCTTTGTGTATAATTATTATGTATATTTTACAGATAGACGGTCAAACTTTTTACTTTGAATACATTTGGTGATCATGTTAATATTCGAAGAATTAAGTAAAATTACAAATTATGCATAGAATTTGATACTTATGTTTCTAAAGTTACTAATATCAATTTTTAACTTTTTTGCCTTTGCGGTGGAGAAAAAAAGTCCACAAAGGTCATACTTATAAATCTTATAAAAGGTCAAGGACCAACGTGAAAAAGCAATTTCCCTAAAAGGTAAACAAATCAATCTAAGCATATGCTCATACCGCAAAATGTTGCCAAGTTTATGAAGAGTATATGATAGATTAGACTGAGGAACATATTTTAAGAACCACAAGAAATTTTGCGTAATTTTTGTTCAGTTCAGCAGAATAATACCAAATCTATGAATATTAATTATTAGTTTCTTTCTTTTTTCTTTCTATTGGTTCTGGAGAAATTAAAATATCTAGTGTGTGTACGTTTATTTTCTATATTTCTTATGGTTTTTGGGTTATATTTTTTGTTATAACTTATAGGATTTATTTTGATAATTACTAACTACTACTGAACTTACCGTAAAAGAGCTAAGCTATTTCGGCTAAAATCTCGCAAAACCGAGCATTATGTTACCTACCTATCTATACAATATGTTAATCTTTAATTCTCATTAAATTTGTCTTATCTTTTTACATAACATTTTACAGAACATTATAATAACTTATTGAATTAAGTATTTGTTGACAGATTAAAACCGTGATACATGCATTATTTCATTTATCCCGGCTTTCCTACACTTTAAAGCGTATATTTTTACCCTTATTTTATTAGAAATTCCTACAATAATAACTAACCAAATCCTTGAAGTCACCATACCATCGCAAGTTACCACTACCGCCCTAATGTTTATCCATATAAGAGATAGTGCCTGCGCCGGCGTCGCAGTAGTGCTCGGTGACCCAGTGCAGTGATCATGAAGGCTATGGTTAGTGAAGTTTTTAGAGCTTTTTATTGAAAGTGCAAATAAGTAGATATAGTAGACCTTGTTAAGTTTTTGGTAGAACTATTTATTGATAGTGCATTTAAGTAGATATAGTAGACCTTGTTAAATTTTGATAGAGCTACTATATATTGACAGTACAGATAAGAAAGAAAGATAAGTATAGTAGAGCCATTTTAATAGGCAACATTTGACAGTTCAACAAAATTCAACAACGTAACCTAGTAACGACGACATAGAATATCATGATATTTCGTTTTGTTAGAACTGCACATTTGCTTAACTTTTTTGAATTACGATTACATATTTATAATAATAATGACCGATACAAGTAATTTTAAGATTTCATTTTACTGATAAACCATACTAAACATAATAAACAATTTCTGAATTGAAGAACTGACGTCGCTACAATTTTGTGTCAATGAACCTTTTTTCTTTTTAAATACCAGAGACGTTACTCTAAAAATCGAAATCTGACATCTAGAATCGAATGCATTGATTACTTGTAAATAAAAATCATCATAAATTAATAAATTCGATTGACAAATGTTTCATATCCGTATCGATTTAATTCACTATAATCGATGTTTTTAAGCAGGTTACCTCTCTTCGAAGATAAAATTGATAGACGTCAAATGTTGCCTATTAAATTGGCTCGACTATAGATATTGTGAAGTTTTTGATAGAGCTTTTAATTCAATTAATAAATAGGTTAAATATAGTAAGAATAGACCCGACTTGTGAAGTTTTTGGTAGAGATTTTTATTGGCAGTGCAGATAAGTAGAGCTATAGTAAACTTTGTGAAGTTTTTGATAGAGCTTTTAATTCAATTAATAAATAGGTTAAATATAGTAAGAATAGACCCGACTTGTGAAGTTTTTGGTAGAGATTTTTATTGGCAGTGCAGATAAGTAGCTATAGTAAACTTTGTGAAGTTTTTGATAGAGTTTTTAATTGATGGATAGATAGGCCACGGACCAGATGTTAACATAGGTATTTTGGTAAGGATAATTCATAGGCGATATTATATAGTTTGTTTTGAGATTTGATTGTGGTGAAAAAAAAATAAGCTGGGATTCGAACCGGCCGCGGCGTCTTTAATAAAAGTTTAAGAAATATATACGATTCTACATCGTATTATTATCAAAAAGCTTTTTAAAGCTCACTATTCGAAACTTAAGTTTAAATATAGTTATGAATAAAATGTTTTAAACCCGGTTTAATTTCCGAAGAAAAATAACCGCTGCAAATTCATTGTAATTCTCTTGTGTCTGTGAATATGAATAAACTCCTATAAGTTTAAACAAGGAAATATGTTCTTCGTATTTGAGACACTCCGTCGTATGTTTCGTACGTAATAGGAGTTGTGTAACCAATGTTTATCTTAAAATCAACTGGGAATGGGTTTCCTGATCGTCGATTATGATGAGCGATTTAACCTCAAACCACGGTTTACCCAAACTACCGTTTTGAATTGCTAATCACCTGTTCAAATAGAGACTAATCATAATTAAATGATTTATTCATAAAATTAGACGCTAATTTTGCAAACGACAAATTGAAATTAAAATAATTAAACTGCCGAGCTTTACTGTCGAATATTTTTTGAAATTTATTAGTTCTAGACATTTCTTTCATAAACAAATTCATTTAAATAAATGCCTATCGATGGAAATAAGCAGCTTCTTCAGATGAAAAAAAAATGTATTTAATTTTATTATTAGTTGCAACATGTTTGTAAATAAAAGTTTAAATGAATTAAGTTAATCAAAACATCAAGAAATCCATCAAATTAAATGGCCATAATATTATATCCTCAATAATATATTCAAAAGCTCTTATAGTCAATCTTATAACATTGCAGTTCCAATAACATTATTAACAACTAATAAATTACTCTTTTATTTTCGTAATCGGTTAACAATAAATTACTTTCTAGTTAATACTGCTGCTCGTAGCAGCAAGCCATGCTACAAAAGTGACGAGCACTAGGAGTAAACAGAAGACAGAGTTCGAAAGAACAGACAAGAGAGAGTTACAAGGCAATAATGGGATTGAGAAGAGAACACCTCTCTTGCCTACAGGTATGAATACATTTCTTTTATTCTTCTTAAGTTTTTGCGTACTGTAAGAAAATTTTAAATTTTGTTGGTAGGAATTTTCTTACAGGGTTTTATTATGATTATTTTTCCGACCCAAATATCGACCAATAGAATTGCACCATTCGACGTCACGTGGTACAACCTACATGGTATTATACTGATAATTTTTTGAAAATTTTCTCTGGTCGTTGACGTCAAACTGACAGGTTGAATTCAATTGTGAAATTATTGGCCGACATTTGGGACGGAAAAATAATCCCCCGAATACCACACGAGCTTCAAAATTATCTGGCATTTCCCTCAAGGTTCCCTGCAAACAAATAAAGTCGTTTTTCAGGAAAAATCACTCGCGCTTCGCGCTCGTGATTTTTTAACCTTGACTAAAAACTTGACTCCTTCATTTGTTTGCAACGAACCTATCGGAAAATACCCGATAATTTTGAAGCTCTTGTGGTATTATAAGTGAATAATTTTTAAGTTGTTTTTTCGTGTTATTTTTAAATCTAAGTACAGTTTTTAGTGTGCATAATAAATACGGATTACGTTATTTAAACTTACAGTAGCTTAGCCTTAAAATATTACATAATTTATGTATACGGAAGGTAATTACATGTGCTATAATAATGTCAATAATTGATATTATCTTCGTCGTTTATTTATATTATGCAACTTGAAAGTTTTTTATTTATTAATTGAACATTCTTACATTCTCTTTATAATCCTAAATACCATAAAAAATGTAACAAAAAGCATAATATAGTAAAGCATCCGCTTACTGAATGATATAAATATTTATTGTAATTCTGTACCCATTCATCAAATAAATGAAATAAAAGACTGTTGAAGAAATCGCATAATAATAAAAAAGCTCGCAATGGTAATCGAAAATCGACTACCTCCCAGAAATATTGCTTTGATGACCTAGATGACCTAGCAACAGCCTAGCTATTACATATTGTAATAGTGTGACATAATGACAGAAATATTATAATATTATAATATAAAAAAAAACAATAATTCTTTAGCGTATTTTAACAAATCCTTAAAGCATGTAGTTTGTGATGAGTACACTCCCAGCAAACTCACATGCCTGTTCAAACTTTCCTCTACGTTATTACTATAATTTAACACAAAATATTAAAATGTTTCAGTGACACCATCGATCGCAGCGGGCGTTGAATATGCTGACGACAAGCAACAATCTCTACAAGAAAAGTCACCTTCACAGGTAAGGCTTTATAACATTTCCACATAAGCTTATAGGTAATACCATAAAAGGTATAACAGGAGATATCGTCTTCGATTTTATTATCAGAAGCTTTAAAAAATGGTACATAAATTCAAAATTTATTTGTCTACTAGCTGCTCCGCGCGGTTTCACCCCCGTGGCTCCACTCCTGTTGGTCGTAGCGTGATGATATACCTATAGCCTATAACCTTCCTCGATAAATGGGCTATCTAACACCGAAAGAATTTTTCAAATCGGACCAGTAGTTCCCGAGATTAGCGCGTTCAAACAAACAAACAAACAAACAAACTCTTCAGCTTTATAATATTAGTGTAGATTTAACGATAGCAGAGACTTTAGCTAGAGTTTTTAAATCATCATATTACATAGAAATTATTTACCACAGGATCATAAAAACATCGATAGAATAAAGAGATTTATTTATTATATCTTATATATCAAATAAAATAATTTATTTGTACACATAGGTAATAATGGTCGGTAGGTATATATACTTCCTTGGCTATAAGCCATTGTTGACTTAAATAAATGATGTTGTTTTATATTTATAGATATTATTTGTCATCCTTTACCGTGGAGCGTATTTATAAATAAAATAAACGACATTTCGAGCACAAATCTAGACAATCTCATAATCTCAAAACAAATTGGATCACTTCTCGTAAATTAAATTTGTGTGTCCCAATACCGTAGCCCGAACTCGACATAAAAATTCCATTTCTTTTTCATTCTGATGACGATACTTCAAACATAGGATAAATAACATTGATAAGAGACAAAACATTTTTAAAAGGAAAACTGTTTATCATCTATACTAATATTATAAAGCTGAAGAGTTAGTTTGAATGCGTTAATCTCAGGAACTAGTGGTCCGATTTGAAAAATTATTTTGGTGTTAGATAGCCCATTTATCGAGGAAGGCTACATATCATCACGCTACGACCAACAGGAGCGGAGCCACGGGGGTGAAACTGCGGGGAGCAGCTAGTCCAAAAATATAATAAGGAAACACAGGCTTAATAATTACAATCTATAATTCTTTTCCACAATACAAACAATTTAATCATTTCGTAAACACTTCAACTCATAGCCTAAATCTAATTAAACAGTGGGATATATAAACGAGAATTTCTAGACATCTAAAGAATCTGGGAAAGCACAGATACGTAACCAAGATCGAAACATTACATCACTGACTGACTGATTGACGAACATGGCAACTAACACTAGACTAGATGAGATACCGTCAGTGCAAATAAAATATTTATTTATGTAGAAAAAATATATTATTGTATATTCAGAGATATTTATTTAAAAAATTACAACAAAAAGCTGAATAAAATTCACTGAAATATACGAATGTTACTGTAATATATTTCACTTTTCTTATAATTACCTATCGCGTTATTAAAAATTCATAATAAAGCCTTCGCTGTCTGTTTCATTAATGAGATCATGACTCGTATGTGGTGTAAATGGATTATGAAAAACTGGATATACAATTTTTATTACGTAAATACATATTCTTAGTCCGTGTCACTTTTTAGGATAAAATTATGCGCAAAGGGCACACGTTTTGCTCAGTAATGTAAATAGCAAATCAGAAAGGCTATGTTACTATATTATGCCCTCGGAGATATTAAACTCGATGCTTTATTCTTACATTTTAATTTTCAGAGAAACGATGATATAAAATTCTAATCCTATTATGAACAAATAAACAGATTTTAATTAATTTTCGTTTGTCGGATTACCATCGTGACTGTAAATTTTAACGTCACCAAATGCACTTTGTTAAATACAAAGATATCATATTCAAATAAGAAACATATACATTCAATAATCGATTGTCACATCCAGTATAATCTACGTCTACAGCTCATACAATATTCGCTTTCCTGTTGCCGCCCTTATCGAAGAATTTACGCAAGCTTTACATATTCATCATATCCCCAATAAGGCGAAGCAACAAGTTCTGCGGTTGTACTCGTCGTATAATCGTAGGTTACGTGTTATGTGCCCTACTTATAGCGCAGTTACTTCTAGTGACTGTGGATGGTGAATTTATTTGAAAGTAGAGCTTTGAAACATTCGAAATAGTATAAAATGGTTATAATAGAATAATTATTATGTATTGTATATTATAGTATATTGTTAAGTCGCAAAAGTGTCTTCTTAGCATATTAATATTATGCTGTGGAAGGAAGGAATTATTATGTGGAAAAACGTTTAATTTCTCTTTTAATTGAGTCAGTAGCCAGAAAATAAGTTTAATGTAAAAAACTGGAACTACATACATTTTCACCCATAGAATTTTCACCTTTTACCATTTCATTCCTTTTTACTTATTTTAAATTGACCTGTTAACTAAAAAAATCTAAATATATATCTATCTATGTTGAAAATAGTCAAAACCGAATTAAAAGGGAAAACAAGCTTACACTTTCATTCATGCTATTAAAAATTATTCCATCACCCACTAGTTAAAAAGCGAAGTTAAATTTTATATTTTATACTCAATTATTTTTAACTGATTGCATTACTAGGTCAACCGGCATTAATAGCTCTATATTGGTTAATTTTTAACGCAGTTCTATTTTATTTACCCGCCAATTTTACTTTTATAAAATACATTTCCTGCTAAATTGATTTTTTATAATCTCTACGAGAATCGATCTCAAGCCTCTCGATTGCTAACCAAGCAGGTATACTATACTTAGTAATATAGTAATTCAACTACGACATCTTATCCATGCTATGTCTAATATCTTATACATATCGCATGGATAAGAATAAAAATAAATAAAATAATTAAAGAAGAAAATCATAGGGCGGGAATACAACCGGCGTCCACCAACCATTCAAACTTTAAAACTTATCCGTCTCTAATAGTAGGATACAACCATGTTTTTATAGATTAATTTTCTGTATTCTCTAGAACCGGAACAAACCTGAGACTCGCTATAGATCTCACGCTAAATACAATGAAATGGTTCTTTGCGACAATTACCTAATGTCAACTATAATTATCCGTTCCCATTGATTGCGGAAATTGTAAAGTTTTTAATGGATGAGATATTATCTTTGATTTAGACCGGTAGTTAGGGAAGTAGTTGGGAAGAGAAAGCCAATTTCCCTATACCCTTGAAGAGATATTATCTGCATTAATTATATACCCGAATATATTTTCATGTGTATAAGTTATGTACATATTAATTGCAGCAGGGTTATAAGGCCACAATTTCTACAATTTATTTATGTTAGGTACTTCTTTAAGTGTATTTCGTTTTGAAAAATACATAAATAAATTTGAATTTATACTATAAAAGATCGTTATGTCTTATTGACTCTTAAATTTTTAACTCTATTCAAGAGCCGAGATCAAATTTGGCCTTATTTTCAAACAATCAGTATATATTATTTGTCCTAGATAGCTCAAGTACTTGTATTTTATTGAAATACCCAATTTCCTACCCAAAGAACGTACTTTATTACTTTTTTGTTGCCCTACAACAAAATATCGAAAGATCAGCTCAAAAGTTATCGGCCAAAGTTTTGTAATATTTGTTGATAAAATCGGGAAAGATAATGGCAATATTGGTTTAATATTATATGACTGAATAAAACTTTTTTATGCATACATATTTTATGCCTGTGTGTGATATTTTTCTCTTTTTTATGTTGGATTATATTTTCATTATACAGATTTTCAATACTTTGTGGCATGACAGGTATAAATTTAAAAATGGTTTTATGCTGTAATTTTGTTTTTATTATATCAAATGAAATATCTAAAATGTCCAAGATTTTGGCTTTAACAGCTACCTACACTTCGAGAACATTCGAACTTTTTTGATTTTACGAAAATTCAAAACAATCTCAAAATCCGTCGAATAATCACATAAAATACTAATAAATTAATTAGTATTAAGTATAAAAATTATATGCACTTTCGACTTATAAACATAGAAAAATATAAACTCATAATTTCGGAAAAAATAAATCAATGTTAAAAATTAAATCCCTTCAAACCAATCGTGATTGGTTGATCGTCAATTAATAACATTCACAATCAACTGCCAAAAATCTGAGACTTAATTAAAAAATTCAGTAAAATTGTCGACAGTGGCGTTATTTATCGAATTGGCGCCATTTTGTACTTTCAATTGGAGTCGTTAGTGTTAATAAACAACAGACGCGGCACACCGGAATAATATGCTCTTATGAAACCCGAAATATTAATGACGCTGTTTATTAATGACAATGGATATTTAAATTCGACATATTGTGTGTATTTAAATATGTTTGTCTTAGCTTTTTACGTAATAATAATATCGCAGTGTAACCCTTGCTTCGTGTTAAGAAATAGATAAAGTTACTTCAATGCAGATTATGTATTTAAAGGGTACAGATAAAACAAATATTTTAAACTAGTGAGCCAATTTAATAACTAAATAAAACTATTCATAGGAATTGAGTTTGGTTGAATGAATGAATGAATGAAAGTTGAATTGAGCATGGTTTAATAAAAATATACCTTACTTGAAGGAAATAGGTCTACGTATAGAAAGAAACTTTTTTATCAAGTTTCTATTCACGCTAATACAATAAGAGTATCGCAATGGGATAGAAGGGGCATTAATCTTAGTACATACTTTCTACAAGTAAAAGGTTTTACTTATGTAATTTAATTGGAACCGGAACATGTTTTTTGGTCCACTCTTCGTAATCTTATTTGTATCGACCATTCTATAGTCATTATTAGTTTATTTATTTCGGTACAAATGTAAAAAGAAATAAGTTCTAAAATTAAGTTTGTCACGGGTAACGATTTCAATTAAAATATCGAAGCTTAAAGGTAATATAAGTGTGCAAAAAGTAAATTGATATTTCAATTCATTCCATGATACGACTGTTCAAGCGGTGAAGGAAAACATCCGGAAAACCAGCATGTCTAAGAAACACAATGATCATCCTCCTATAATGTGATAGTTACCACCCCATACCTAATCTCATAAGCCCACTGTAATGGGAGCAAAAATAATCATGTAGTTTAGTAGGTTATATCAAAAAATTGCCTATAAATAATGTATCTTACGTAATACAGTTTTATGTAAAAGCACAATAATTTTATTGTGATATGGAGCAGTCAATATTATAACGGGAAAATGCGAAAAACCTATATATAAATGGGGTATATTTAATAACGCCTACCAATATTTTAACCGCAAATTCTTATTTCACAATAATATCCAACGTAAGCCTTATAAATGTATTGGTCGTATAAAATACGTTTCTATTATTAATTCCTGAGGCTGGGTTTCATTATACATATTATGTCTGTATCTATTTTATAACGTCCTTCATAACTAAACTAATATTATAAAGCTATAAAAGAGTTTGTTTGTTTGTATGAACGTCGTAATCTCAGGAACCGCTGGTCCGACATAAAAAATGGTTTCACTGTTAGATAGTCCATTTATTGAAGGCTATAAGCTATATTTCATCACGCTAACACGAATAGTAGCTGATTATTGCAGCTAAAACCGCGGGATACAGCTAGTTACACAATAAATAACATAATGGAAAATTATTTAACAAGGTTTCTATTCGAGATAAATCATAGTATGTTCTATATCAGGATATCTCAGGGATTAGGATAAAATTTGACAAACAACTAGTATAATTCAAAGCCTCTGTTCAAAATTATCATCCCATTTCACAAAGTTAGCAACAATTGAAATTAATTAACGACTAGACCTAAATTTGATAACCACATAATATTATATAAAACATTGTATTATAGTAAAATACTTAAATCATTTAAATTCTAATTACATTAGATACAATATAATATATTTAACTCAAACTCAAACATTTATTTATTCAATTATAGACTTCTTTTAGAAGCACTTTCGAGTCGTCATTACATATTTTTAACATTTACCACCGATTCGGAAAGCAGTATCTATGGAGAAGAACCGGCAAGAAACTCCATAGTTGCTGTTTTAAAATCGTGTCAATATTACAATTTAATTCTATATAATGTGTAACTTATATCTAACTCCATAATATTATTATGTCAAAGAACTGTTAAAAAATAAAATCTTTTTTTACCAATATAATACAGAGAACTCTACTACTCTAGGTCTGTAAAAACGGGCTACGCTTTGTAGGCATATAATATAGAGTATGTATATGTATGTGTGTTTGGTAGCTTCTAACTCTTGTCTTTGTTCCTGTTACCTTTGTATGCCTTTGTGACTAATTCTTTCTGTTTGCTCACAAACTGAAAGCGCAGAGATCGGAATTGTCAACCAACATTTGTCTCCAATGTTTTGTCACATTTTAGCAGATATTCTGATATACCATAAACTTTTCCTACGTATCGTATTTTTGACGACGTCAGTAAGTAAAACGCTGTAGTAATAAAAAAATAGTAGTACCTATTTTTAATATTGTTTTCGTAATGCCATCGTGGGGCTATGTGCCATTGAATAAACGTTTAATCGGTTATTAGAGCTCCGGGAAGAAATAAAGATTGAAGGATATATATATCTTTTATAGTATCTTTTTCCCTCACGATAGTTGAATCACTTCTTACTTTGATGTCTAATCGTGTGAATGAAGATTGACTCTTGTGTTGGTAACCTTTCTAGAGCTTTTTACTTGTAATTTCTTGTTGTACAACCAGTCGACCAAGTACATAAATTCCCGTGTATAAATTGAATCAAACGCGAATAAAGAGGATCTCGAACCGGCATGTTATTAACAATGATACACTGTCTTGTCTCAACTCGCTTTACGGCTAAATGTTTTAATTAAATTACCAAATAAATATCTTTCAGGCTTATATTATCTTGGAACTTCTGTTATTGCGTTCTTGATTTGCTGTTTTGATTATCTGTGGAAGTTTATGGAAGGAATTTTGTTTACGGAGCGTCTATTTTTTAAAGGATTTTAATTTAAGAAAATTATTCGACATATTATTTTGATAATTAAATATAATATGCAATTTTGTAGAGCATTGTTATAAATACAGAAGTATTTACAATTCCTGATTGATTATTTTATGATTGACGTTACCAAAAACAACAGAAGAATTTTGCATTCTTACATAAACCAATTATGAATGAATTTATTCATAGAAAAGCTCCATGTTCGTGCTTAGCAATAAATTGACATCGTTGCAGATTTTGCAGAGTATTTTACCTTCTGTAGCAAATCGAATAACGCCAATTAAAAGCATGATAATAGTCAAAATCATCTTATTCCAAATTAAAAGTTCCAAAACATGTCTATAGTTTATTTTTATTCTAAACCATAGACTATTGATAGTGATTATTCAAAATGAATGCGATTCAATAAAATAAGATTAATTAATCAAACAATTGAATTGACGAATAGAAAACATTTAATTCACAGAATATTCGAATGAATGAATATTTTAAACGAATCTGCGAGTGACATCTCTGGATGGACGTTATTCAGACAATAGTTGCAATTCACAACCCGTCACATCTCCACTTTTAACTACTTTTAAATTAAAATTCTCTTTTTCTTAGATGAGTGATGAATTTTTTAATACGCTCTCTTGTCTTGAGTCAGTCTAGATAAATTTAAAGAAAAAGGAGCTAAAAACTTTTACTTTCCTACAATATATATAAAAATGGTAATATGAATAAGTTTCTCTTAAATTACTTTAAATCAAGTTTAAGCACACTTAACTATTTCCATTAAAAAGGGCTCACAAAACCATACAAAGATTTTCATAAGAAATGGCTCTACAAAGCCATTACAATATTCTAAATGATTACAAATGTAGATACTATATCATTCTAATATGTATATCAAATCTCAATAAATATCCTGGCATTCGATTGCATTTCCAATTTGTTTTAAAAAAACACAATTAGTTCCAACAAATCAATCCAATACCCGTGACACTCTTGCCTTGTTAACTTCTAACCAATTATAAGTTTCGAATCGCTCGCAAGTCGCAGAATCCACGGAATACGACTTGGCAACTACGAGTATTGTTCTAGAAGGTTCCAGAATGTTCCAGAAATAGAACATTCTTCTAGTTGTATTTGACAGCTTTTATGTCAAATATGCTTGTTCATCTTATGTATATTCGGAGTTTGTATGAACACGTGTAAATACAAAAATAACATTGTTCTTTTTCTACATTCTACATTTTGTATTTCGACTTTTCAGCAATACTGTGTAAATTGGAATAGAGCACGAAGACAGAGCGTGATGCATAAAAAAATAAGTAGGAACGTTAGAAGACAAAACTTTTTCCCTTAACTTTAAATTATTATCACTCGGGAATAATATTGATATCTGCAATACACATGTCCGGAAAACCTATATCCAACTTCAATTATTATTTACTAAGGCTTTTTCTATATTTAACACAGTAAAATATTGGAAAAAAAATTAAGAGATGTCGTCTAATGCAATAACTATTAGCACATAGGTACTAAGAAATCCTCATCATACCGATGGTCAAGAAAAAGTTGTTCCCACTAAAAGCTTTATTCCATCGCAAATTTCAAGAAGCATTTCCCTTTAGGTTTGCTATCTCTCATAATTGTGACACTAATCGGCTTATCGACAGAGGGTGTTAAAAGGGAGGATTTAGGGGAGTATAATTCCTCGCAGGGTGGGTGGAGATGGCTTACTCTTTGTTTATCTAATGCTGATGATATTTGAAAAATTATGTTTGAATTATTCATTGAATTGAACCAAGATGCCGAAAGATTTGGTTAAAATCTTAAACAGGAAATAAACCTGAGCAGGACTCTCGAAAATATAAGTTTACCAAGAAAATGTATCATAAGAATTGATGTCGATTGTTAAATTATTTTTAAAATACAACCCTCATAAAATTCCTCTACTTTTTTTTCAGTTGCATTATAAACTATGTTTGTTTCAGCAAATCTACGCAACACCAGTCCCGCAAATCGCCAAGATATCCGATGTATTAGCCCAGGGGCCTCCGTTCCAGAACGCAATCGCTAACCAACTGTACTCGCCTGTGTCCGTCTATCAACCCAGGGTGAGTAAAACCACGTTAAAGCTTTACACAAAGGTCATTCAACGTCTACAATCTACATATTGTCACATAGTATATTTATCTCTCAGGGCAGGGTAAGATAACAAACTTCTCAACTATTAATAGAAGGCGGTTTTGCAACTCTCTGATATGTTTCAGGTTGAATTTATAAATTTTAGGACAAAAATTAATAAGATATCGGGGACATAATCAGCAAGCGGTGAAAATTGTCATTCCTAGTAAGACTAATTCCATTAAACAATTGGAGACCAAAATGTTACGGATGAAGGTGTATCATACGTATGTTCTAGTGCACTATAATATCATCTAGAATGTTTGCTAATCCCCATTTGAGATTCCGGTTACACAAAATAGCCAGAAGCACATATACATACATTGAATATTAACTCAGAGGATTGTTTATAGTTACATTTATTTTATTATTAATAATTATTTTTGTAAAACATCAACAAATTCAATGGCAGGTGAAATTGTTTTTAGACAAAACAGGTGTTTATTAAAATATAATTAAAAAGATTAAACATGTTTGCTTGATCTATTTATAAGACAATAAACAATTTCCCACACATTTTGGTGAAATAATATCCGTATGTTTCGTAAAGTCCCTCTAAGACTTCAACACAACATATACTACACAATATAACTCAACGTATGATTAATTCAGTTATTTGTTTCCAGTTTCCAACTTACGAAGTTTCGCAACCCGTTCCGTCTCAACTGGCATACGCTGAACACTCTATACAACCGAACTCGATCCAACAATCGATACCCAAGCAAAACTTTGACGCCAATTATCAACCTCAAGTTTATCAATTACAAGGGAATCTACCTCAGCCAATAGCGAGCCAGCAACAACAGATAGCGTACAATCAAGCCCAAGCAGTGTACCAAGATAACCAATTGGGATATGTGCAAGAGCAGCCGATCAGCCAATCACCGATCTACGTGAAGGAACCGGAGAAAGTTAATTACCAAGCCGTGCAACAGATAAAGAACCCTCTTCAGATTGTAGCACAAAATCCACAGGTACTTATTTCAACAATTATTAAATGAATACTTGCCTTGAAGAAGCCTTGATATGCCAATAAGACCTGTGGATCGTCCACAGATCCTATTAAATCCTATCAAGGCTGTTTTTATCAGATTTAAATTTAGTTACCTACTCATTTTTATCTGCAATTTAATCTTATATAACCATATTTATCTATGTAATCAATTTAATTTAATTATTTTCCAGACGTATTCTACACAGCATCAGGGAGCCACAAGCTACGCTTCCTATTCTAAAAACCAATTAGAAGAACAATCGGGCAAAGCAGGAAGCCAACCTGTCCAGTACCAATCTCAACCATTACAACTGATAAAATACACGCTTCAACATCAAGCATACAACAATCAACCAATTCAAGCCCAACCGCAATATCGTCAAGCTCAACCTGCTCAATATCAACAGGCACAACAAATACAACAATATCAACAACCTCAAATACAACAGTATCAACAACCTCAGCCAATTCAACAGTACCAACAAGCCCAGCCTCTCCAACAGTACCAAGAAGCACAACCTCTACAACAGTACCAAGAAGTGCAACCCCAGTATCAACAGCAACCGATCCAATACCAGCCGCAACAATATCAAGCTCAGCCACAGTATCAAATATCACAGTACGAACAACCCCAGTATCAACAGTATCTCTCCGAGTCCAAAGTTCAGGAAGTAGCTCAAATTCAACAATTACAACAGCCTCTGAAACAGAAGAACGCAAAACAGGTTTACTTCAAGCAGCTTTCACAAGTTCAAGCAGCTCAGCCTGCAGCTCAAGCTCAAGCTGCAGCACAGAACGCAGATTATCCAGGTCAAGGTGCCTTACCAACATTCCCACCTGTACAATACTTCGGCAAATTCGCCCATTCAATCTTTGGACATTAAGAATTAATCTGTTATTTATTTAATTTAGACGTTACATATACTTAATTCAAAGATTTGTTTCTTAAATTATTTGTTATTTACTCAAACTGTGCGATGTTTGAACTAAAAAATTTAAATTTAAACTTTCTATTACTAAAACAAATCCAAACCCAAATAGTAGGTTTAATTATAACAGCATGATAAGTGTTAGAATTCAACACCTAATACTTACTTTAAATTTAATGATATTGTTTATTGCTATACATTATTATTTATTACATAGAAAGAACAAATGCAAAGAACTGTTAAATAAAATGTCTTCTGTAAGATATCTTTCTAAGAAAATATCGTATGTATGTATTATTATAACCACAATGTGTACAAGGAAATTATAACATATCAGTTTACTTCGCATTGTTTTATGTAAATAGTTTAGTTAAATACAGTATTTTAATTTAAGAAATTTGGTGTTTTATTTCCTACATAATAATCATAATTAAGAGATGTACCTAATGAGGTTTGCAGCTGGCTGTGTATGTTAATAAATTACAGGAAAATTGTGTTTGAAAGTTATTAAATACAACGTTTCTAATTACTAACAAGAATTCTTCTGAACTTCATGAATTTTATGCATTTATTTTCAATATTCCCACATTATTTGCTGTAAGTTTTCATTAATTTATCTTCGCTTAAGTTTTATGTAATTCGCTTAAGGAGTAGGGATATAATTTAACGTGTTTGTGTCGAAATTTGTCTCATTATACTGAACTAATTTAATCTATGGTCTAGTTAACTTGCTAACTTTGTAATGATCAGTTTCTCGGTTTGGGATTAGGAAGTTTACTTTCAAATATAACATTGACTATGGCTTCTCTCGCATAGTTTTTCGGATAAAAATAAATTATTTTCGTAGCCTTTATATGATATTTTTATATAATAATATTATAGTAAATTAAAATGAAATTAAAGCAATGCTTTACTGCAAGTATATAGGTACCTATAAATTTTGTCGGTATCGGAAAAATTTCGTAATTCACCGTCATTTTACGCGGTTGAAAACAAAAAGTATTGAAAATCTCCACGATTAAAAGAAATAATTATTACCTCAATGTTAAATCTGATAAATTCGAATTGGTAATTTGAGATTAGCATAAATAATTTAAATTTGTAACGCCTACAGTCAGGTTTTAGCAAAAAAATATCAATTCGTTATCGTTTGTTTACAATATCTCTCGTTTATGATATTCGATGAAAATGTATTAATTTTAGATACAGCCATATTAAAAAGGGAATTAATTTCGCCGCTCTTGTTCCGGGTTAAAATACACAATAAAGGTCCCTCGAAGCCCTTATTATTACGGCTTACTTGTGTATCGCTTACACTAGAAAATTCACTTTCCCTGTATCTGAAAAGATATAAATAAATCGATAAATAATAACTTTGGGCTAATTCAAATAATGTAAAATTAACACGTAGCTTATTATTGCTTTGAAAAGTATGGAAGCTATTTTAATGAACCCTATATGTATATTTTCATACAATACTTACAAGAAAACGGTTCTCTGATGTGGCAACGCAAAATTCCTAGTTCGTTTTCACAAGGAAACACAGTTAAATCATCGTAAAATAATAAAATTTTAAGTATAGTTGGCTACAGTCATATCAAAATGAAACATATAGAAACATAAGACATTTCTTTTTTTTAAATCACCCTTATGTTAGCTTATATAAAATGATTTTCATATGAAAATAAACTGATTAACTTGCTACCTTGTATCTAAAAAGCTATAGTAATTAGTAACCATTCCTTACCTTATTTTGATCTACGAAGTTCCACTGGCCAGCAACCAGCTAGCTAGCAAGTTTCACAACAGGAGAGTAATCAAATGCAAACGCAGCATGTAATAAGGTGGATGAAAATATAATTTTGATGCTAATTGTATGGAACCCGCGTCTCTAACAATGGATCGTTACATAATGTCATTCGTGAACAATTTAGAGCTACCCTTGACCTTGTGATTATGATCTTTTGCGTAATAATTTCGATTCGATGGAAAATGTATTTATTATATATATGGGGAAATATTATGGTGAATAGGGATGGAAAGGGTTCGTTAATAAACAGGTAACTATGAGGAATGTAACTTTGGTAAATATAGAAATATCGATACTTTTATAGTGTGGTTAATTTAGCTAGATAAGTTATTTAGTAGACTTATAGAAAGTATATTTCTGTTGATAAAAAGGTTAGTTTTTCGATGCCGGTCTTATTTGCGTTTGTAAGAAGGTTAGACTACTCGTAGAGATGATTTTAGAGAAAGATAATAAGTAAACAGACGATCATAACCGTCCAAAATTAACACTATTTCTTCGCTACGACCTAGATTTAAAACCTGTTATATTTCCAAAAGAATTAATTCCATAGTAACTTCCACACCTACAGTCGTTAACGGTATCAAAAACAAGCAAAATTAATTTATAACGAGACACCTGCATTGATTATTATCGGTTTTATATTAGGAACAAAATAAATCATCACATCGGTCTAAAGCTACGAAATCAGCGTGATTTGATAAGCTTTTTAGGTGGTGGTATTCTTTTTTTCTAAACAATTGTGTAAATATTATTTTGAACTGCTTAAGAGTTATTAAAGAATCACGTAAATCGGTTAAGAAACCTAGGAGTAATCGGTGTACATACATACAAAAAAAATAAAAAATTATACCGGCCGAATTGATAACCTCCTCGTTTTTTTTTTTTGAAGTCGGTTAAAAAGGTTTATCACAGACAATATAGTTGAGAGAGTTAATATAGTAGAGCAAAAGAAATACCTAAATTGTTAATTAGCATAGGTACGTATAAATTCCATACATTCTTCTCCTGTTTTATATATTATCCTGCTTTTAATGGAATATAATCTCCATGTGATACCTACGTTTTTTATAATATTTTAAGTGATACTTCTTTAGGCGTGTTGAGAGTAAAATTTCAATGTCGCGTCATGGCAATACCGTCACGTCGTGGAGTAAGGCGACGACTTTGGTATCTTTGAACCTTGTCAAAGAAGTTTCACTTCTGACACACGCTCTTTTTTATTAGTATCGCTCTATTAATGGCCGAACGTACAATACTAGCCACTTACCTTCAAAGTTTAGTCAGAGAAATTTATATATACCTCTGGCCAGAGGAACTATACTTATTAGTATTCGTGTGACAATGTTATAGCGTTATAGTTTTTGTGAATATAAAGTAAGTATCGTTTATTATTATTTATATTAATTAAGTTGAGTTAGAATAATGAACTTATGTTAAAAATTCTGCAAGATCTCTCTGTAAAATTGGTAAAACTATAACTACTGGTGGGTTTACTCATGTAGTGAAATAAACATTTCTTCGTAATGACATAGACAAATATGTAATGATTACATTCTAACTACATACTCAGTATATTATATATAAAAAAATATTAATGACTCCATGGTTTTGAAAATTCCTAACCTTAATTATTAATTTAAATAGCATATTTGACAAAATAATTATGTATTAACACGTTGTTTATTTTATTATCTTCATACTCTCAGCGATTTGCTTTAAATATACGAATACTTCAACAATTGTACCAAAGACAATTCCATTCAAATTATTATATATTTTCTTCATTATTTATTCATTAGCATATGTGACATTAAAATACATAATGTACGATTTATACAGGGTGTCCCGTAAGTAGTGGACCAACGGGTTATGGGGAGTAGAGGAACTTATTACCTAACAAAAATACTAAAATTTATTGTCCTAAGCCATAAAGTTTTTGATTTATGCTTTATTTTCAAAATTTGATAAAAATATCATCCACGTAAGCTTAATATGAACTTTTACCATTTCTGTTTTTATTTTATTCTTATTTTTTTTGTTCAAGGTTGTTAAGAATACATAAGTCTTCCTAATTAAAATGATACTCAAGCATAATTAACAACAACAACAAAATTAGACCAAAAAATAGGTAAAATTTTACGTTTTAAAAATTTACGGACTGAAGTTTGAACAAAGCTGGTGTAAAAAAAATGTATGGTGACCCTGTGAAACTTTATTTTAAAAACTTCTACATCTCATACAAATTACAAAAAGGTATAATTGTGTGGTATTAAGTATTTAAAAAAATGTTAAATTGGCGTACAAAATTCAAATTAGAAATTATCAGGTAGTCAACTCATTAAGTTATTCCGAGAATTATTGCTTTTATGGGCGCGCGCTGGAATTATTTTGTATTGTTTCTGGCCAATCATAGACGATACTTGAACCCACTATTATTTTCTTTGACTTTCAACTATTTCAGTGACTTGCTTATAGCTCGGAACTTCACGCGTATTTAACTTGATCCCGTCATTACGATATTATTCTTTGTTGAAGTACGCTTGAATTGGACCCTGATTTTGCTTGTGATTTGGATATTGTTCGAATTCAGTTTTTTGAAGGAAATTGCCTAATACATACACTCCACGTGAATATGCTGAAATGTTAAAAAAATTATTGAGTTAAAAAAAATTTGATCCAAGCATCAAGCATCTCTCGACAAAAATTAATTCGTCGTTGATAATCACTTGGTATTAATGCTTGCTCACTCGTACATGATACGGGTGCAAATCAATATATCTCTTCAATATGCGATGCACTGTACTTCTTGGTACACCAGTGCGTCTAGCAATACGGCGAGTAGGTACTAGTTGAAGGATCTTCTTCTACTTCTGTCAATATTAGACGATCATCGACTGGTCTAGGTCCTCCTATTCGATTTCCAATTCCAGAAATACGACCTTCATTGTATGCGTTATTTACTCTGAGAAAAAATCGGTTATCAGGATAGCAATCCCGATTGGGATAACGCTCACGATAAACACGTGCTGCTTGTCAAGCATTTCCATCACTGAGTCCATAAATAAAAAACATTTTTCTGCATATTCACGTGGAGTGTATGTATTAGGAGTTGACTACCTGATAATTTCTAATTTGAATGTTGTACGCCAATTTAACATTTTTTTAAACACTTTATACCACACAATTATACCTTTTTGTAATTTGTATGAGATTTAGAAGTTTTTAAAATAAAGTTTCACAGGGCCACCATACATTTTTTTTACACCAGCTTTGTTCAAACTTCAGTCCGTAAATTTTTAAAACGTAAAATTTTACCTATTTTTTGGTCTAATTTTATTGTTGTTGTTAATTATACATGAGTATCATTTTAATTAGGAAGACTTATGTATTCTTAACAACCTTGAACAAAAAAATAAGAATAAAATAAAAACAGAAATGGTAAAAGTTCATATTAAGCTTACGTGGATGATATTTTTATCAAATTTGAAAATAAAGCATAAATCAAAAACTTTATGGTTTAGGACAATAAATTTTAGTATTTTTGTTAGATAATAAGTCCCTCTACTCCCCATAACCCGTTGGTCCACTACTTACGGGACACCCTGTATATTGTTTGTAAGAAGGTCAAAGCTTTCGGTGACATTGGCATACAGACAGACAAGTTATGCATGTATGAGAAAGGTCTTATGTCATACGAAAACTAGTTGACAATAAGATTTTGTAACCAACTAATGTTAATGAAATCTATACATATAATAAAATCGTAGGAAAGTCAAAACTGTACATTGAATATTTTTTTAAAAGAATACATAATCCATGATCTATAATCGATATAGAAGCCAAAAACATAGTTTTTAGAATTTTTGTCTGTTTGTCTGTTTGTCTGTTTGTCTGTTTGTCTGTTTGTCTGTATGTTTGTCCAGGCTAATCTCGAAAAGTACTGCATAGATTGACTTCAAATTTTGCATGAATATTACTAACAGGTCGGGTGAGGCTTTTTTAAACATATTATCATGCTATCACCTCCGGGGGAGGAGCTGTGAACCTTTTTTTTTCTTACGTATTCCGTGTATTACGACAGCGTACAATCTAAAGACTCATGTTTAAATGTTGGTTTCGGGTAAGCCATGCTATTATCTAGCTTTACACAATAAAAACTATGTCATTTACGTAATTTGGGCAGAGAATCAGTTTAATGAATTTATTAGTATACAAATTTGAAACAGCGCCATCTATGAGATTTCGTAAAAATCAAATCAATTTACATGTTAACACTACTGAACACAATGTTAAAAATTAATAATTTAAATATAATTATGTTATTTATTTATTTAACTCTTTAACCCATATCTTCCCTTCCCTGTAAGGTGCGCTTATAATTCGTGTGAATATACTACATTTGTAAAAGTGAGGGTAGATGTTTATTATTTTAAGTCAAACTAGACACCATTACAGTTAATCTAATATTGATTGTGTTCATTGGTTACATTTTTAAAAATCTTCGTGTTTTAAAAATTCGATAACGAGGCGGGACTCGAACCAGCATTCTTTAGTGGTCGAATTTTTTCTATTCTTTATAAATTTATTGTTTATGAATTTATATTTATAAACAATAATACAAAAAGGTTAGTTCGTTGATAATTATTATTCCTTCATCATTTACATGTTGTAAGTAAAAATATACTTTGACTGTTAATACTTTTGTTCAGTATTTACCTGTATGATTATTGCTTGGTAATTAATATATTTTCATGTCGTATACCTAATTAAAAACATAAGTTTGATGTGAAACTAGCTGGATTTATTTTTACACACTCACAATCTTATATTTTGTGTTAATGTTAAAATAGTATTAATAGTGTAAATCATAATATTTTTTCACAATTAAAAATATTTCCTTTTTTTGATGGTGTTGGCATCGAATTAAACCGCGCTGTCGTTTCGTTCACAAAAAGTGAAGTTATGAGGACCGAATATGTAGCCGCCTCAACTTACGGAAACGAGAGTAACCTGCGTTGTCTGTTAGTTATTGTATAGTCGAATTTAACGTTACATGGAAATTGGCATCTAATTATATGAATAATACTTATATTAAATCTGTAGAGGTCAATTCTGTACATGAAATATATTTCCTAAATAACTATCACGAGGTGATTAGGGATCGACACTGACGCCAAAAATTTTTGTCCGTCTGTCTGTCTGTATAACCGTTATAGAAACAAAAACTACTCGACGGATTTAAACGAAACTTGGTACAATTATTAGTATGAAAGAAATGTTCTCCATATTATATAAAAAATATCTCCCGACATCATAATTAATGTCTATCTTTTATGGTTGAGCTTAAGAGTTCAAAGCTTTCTGATTATATTTGTCTACTAGCTGTGCCCGCGACTTCGTCCGCGTGGAATAGTGACTATGGGACCTATGACCATGGGCTCAGGGTGGGGCAACAATAATTGTTTTTATTTTCATGCTTCCACTCCCACGCCCACTCCCAGGCCCACGCCAACGCCCACGCCCACTCCCCTTCACAATTGGTACCTACCAGATCAAAGCCAGGGTAAGCGCCCCACCCAGCCCCACCGTGGCTACGCCCATGCTGAATTACTACTTAACATACAATTATTGAGTAAATACGTACAACCATAAATAATTAAAAGAATTGTTATTAAAATTTCTTACTAAACTGAGCTAAAAAACTTACGTACCAACTTATTAAAGAAAATCAAGAAATGAAATGCCTAACCTATACCAAATAGTTACTACATAATATTGTAATTAAAAATTGTGATTAGTATATAATATCGAAAATCAAAAAAGAAATGCCTAACTAATTTTACGTAAAATTTCTTTTAAATTATGTCATATTATTTTTTAGGAACCAGGGGGGGAGAGGAGCAAATTCTATTTCCTTCCTTTCTTAAATGGATGTTTTTAATAATGTATGGTGTAGCCACTGATCAGCTTAATCGATACTCAATTTTTATCAAATCCAGCAACAAATCCAAATTAGATGTTTCCTGTCTCACGCACGTAACTAAAGGCTGAAGAGAGAGAGAGGGAGCACGTAACTTAACCGTTTAGACGAAGAAAAGTGTATAGAAAAAGGAATAAATAATTTCATAAACTTCCCAACGATCTTTAAAAATAAATTATTATATCATTTTTTTCATTCCCACTTTTACCCCTATGTAGGTATAATAAGTGGATGAACCGATTTCGATACAATTTATCTAAGAACCAGCGTCGGAAAATATGCTGCCTAACAAAAAAAAGCCGCATCTAATTCGGTTTACCTGTTAGCCAGCTACGGTGCCATAGACAGACACACACACACACACAGAAATACATAGCAGTCAAACACATAACACCCGTCTTTTTGCGTCGGGGGTTAAAAATATAATACGACATAATTTAAAGGACATTTTGTGTGGAAAATTTACCTATTAGAAGTAACCATAATGACCCCGCCCCCCCTACTACCTCAGCTTACCCCCAAACCCTTGGGGAATTTTGATATGATCATCTGGACATGTAAAGGAATAACTGTAGCGTATAACAGATAAATTACGTTTTATCGTACACTGTACAGTGTACAATAGAATGCCTTAGCAAATGTTCGCCGTGATTACTTATAAATTGTCATAACTTTTTTATTTATGAACCGATTGACATGAAATAAACACTAACTGTTAAATGAAGATTACCACAATACAATATACATTAGTGAAAACCGTATCTAAATCGGATAAGTCGTTTCTGAGATTAGCGTGCACAAACATACAGACAAACAGACAAAAAAATTTTTAACTACAGTTTTGGGTTCAAGATCGATTTAATAATAACACCTGCTAATTTTTTTCTACATATTTTCATTGTACAGACATCTCTTTTCCACAATTTTATTATATGTATTGATGATGATGATGATTGATGATTATAACACTCTCAGTCCGTTTTAACTTAATTTTTATTTACTCGCATCAGTGCCACCTAAAAAATCTTTATATCGAAATTCGAGCAAAGCTAAGAAAATGAGGAATAAGAGTTCTCAAGGATCGTTAGAGGTAAGAGGCTTACTATTGACCGAAAACAACATATTGTGTTATGCCGAGAACCTGAAACCGCTTCACAACGAGAATTGCGGCTCACAGCTGACCGCGAACGGCATGTACTATCCTGTGAGACCGAAACCTTCACTGAGAGGGTATAACGTCTCACAGCTGATCGCAAATGGCATATTTTATCTCGATAATCTGAAACTTTTACTCAATATGAAGACCGATTGACAAATGATAGGGTGCACCATAATATTATTCGATCTCTTGAAGATGAACATGAGCATAAGCAATGACTAGAGTAGGGACGCGAATATTACCATTATTTGAGACAAGATTATTTTAGACAAGTACGATTAATAAGTTTGTTTAATGAAAGATTAAGAATTGAAACTATTTGGTCTCTTGAAACGGACGAATAGCGAGAGGCCCGTCTTACTGTAGACAGATTTCGACAGTCTTAATGACTTAAGAGGTAAACATAGAAGATCAATCTACGAATTCGGTGGTGTGGTCCGACAAATATAAAAGTGGGTTTGCTTATAACCTCACAATTGATTACAGATCATCTTCTGTATAGGCGATATTAACGTAGTATGTTCTTTTTGTAATGCTTTAAAGAGGAGTAAGGAGTCGGCTTTCGTTTGAAGATACACCAGAACCTTTGAAATCACTACTTTTAGAGGAACATGTGCAATCTAAACAGTTCTTAGACAATATTCGCTCTTATAGTAGTGCGTTTTAAATGATCCTTTGGTGCTCAACAATTATCAGAGGATCCTTTCATGCTTACTTTTAAGATACAAGGTCAAGTTTATCATTTGATAGGATCCCTTTTGCCTGAAGGCCAACCTAAGTTTCTTCAAATATATTTTGTATTCGACTACAACGAATAGTCGAATACAAGAAATCAATATTTCTCGAATTTAAAATATTACAATTTTTCCTACAGTAGGGCGACGAATGTATTTTCGCATAGTAACGGAGGGGAACTCGCGGGGGGTCAAGTGACGCGGGCCACGTACCACAAACATGCTTAGTTTGTTGTACCGAGCGCAAAAGAAAGTCATCGTGTTTTTAGTAAAATTACTATGTAAACTAACGTAATTTAATACTTAGGTACATATTATATAATGATGCGCTCAAACTGTTAATCTACATTTAATTTATATTATTATTTGAATTACTAAGTAATGTAGAATTTAAATCAAATTCATGTTTTCCTCAGATTTTCGATGTCCTCCGATTTTAAGATTTTCTAATCAGAGTATTCAATTTTAATGTAGTTTATTTTTATAAGAGACAATTAAGAACATTCAAAAATAAAGTGTCACGTATTTTTTTTAAACGACGAATGACGAAAAACGACGTAATCGCGGACGAAGTCGCGGGCAACAGCTAGTAATAAATAAAACTAACTTACTGAAGGAAAACATCGTGAGGAAACTGACATGTTCATTCATCAGTCAATCAATTATAAAAATTGAAACGCTAAAATATTTTATTTCATTGGAAACAAAACAGAAATAGAAAACTCAAAGTATAATAAACTCTAAACAGTTACTTATAACATAGGTAAATTATAACGAGCTGAGAAGGAGCTGAGCTTGTTATTTTGTAAGTATGGTTCCCTCAGCAAAGTAGGTATTTTAAAATGTTATTTGCACAGTGGAAACAAGAATAATTAAGTGTAAAACGCACATCACACATAGGAACACGAGAATTCAATTAAATTTTACTTGCTTAAATACGTATACAGGGTGTAATCGTTAAGTGTGCACAGGTGATTATTCCGTAACTATTACAGATATCAAAAAACTTTAAACTGATATCGAAAGTACTTAACCTAATGAGTAAAATGGCCATAATAAATTTTTAAAAATAATACGAGAAATATCTAAAAAATTAACTTTAAACCCTCCCATACATTTAGTATGAGATATGAATATCCCATGTACATGGGTTGATCCAAAAGTAATGATAATCAATATTAAACAAGGTCATTACAGTTAAAATAATTATGTATTTCTCTAGATAGTCTTCTAACTAGATAATATACTTCGATATTTTTTTTCCTTAACTTAGAAAAAAAAAACTTTGACTTCATCTACAAAAACCCCTCAAAATCGGCCATCACTTCGCTGTCGTCTTAAAATTTCTTGTATCGACGGTGTTTCTTGTGCCGAGGTAAGAGATAGAATTAACTAGGAGCTAGATCTTACAAACAGGGTGGGTGTTTAAGCATTTTCAATGCCGATTTTTGATTGGCAGCCATCGCAACTGACGCTTTGTGATCTGGTGCGTTGTCTTGGTGAACCAACATTCAAGACCGAAGTTTGCCATGTCTCTTTTTCTTACTAACCTACCCGCAATCTTTTAATTTGGTCTGTGTAGTAAGAGCCCTGTGTAGTAGTGGCTACCTTCTTAAAATATTCCACATTTCTTCAGCGTCCCAAAAAACTACGGCTTTAATCTATCCCACTAATTTTAACTTTGAAAATCTTCACCGTCACTTTGGAAGCTCGCATCCAGGCCATTGATTGTTTCTTGGTTTCAGCATAAACATGGTGAACCCAGGTAACGCCCATGGTCACAAATCGTGACAAAAAATTATCCTGATCTCATTAAAAATTTAGAAATTCACCCTCTAAATGTCGAATCGTTGTTTCTTCTTTTCGTCGGGAAATATTCTGGCTCGCACTGTTCACATTAAAATTAATGTTAATATGTACTTGGAAACGTGGCCTGTAGATATAATTTTTTTGTGATAACTTAGTGATTACATGAGCAAGCATAAAACATTTATTTTATATTTTTATGTGCACAGGAAATACCCAATTATTATTACTTTTGGATCAACCTATACATTTAATATGAAAGATTTTAGCTTTTTTTTTGTTTTTTTGGTTTTCTGCTTTAATTACTTCGCAAATTTGGAGGGAAGTTCATTTAGAAACTGTAAATAGACCTCCTCATTGTATTGCACAATAAGGACGTCACTTCGAAAATCTACTATGAATACAAAATGTATGGGAAATAAATTGTATGGGAGCGTTTAATGTAACATTTTTAGTTATTTCTCGTTTTATTTTTAAAAATTTATTATGGCCATTTTACTCATTAGGTTAAGTACTTTCGATATCAGTTTAAAGTTTTTTGATATCTGCAATAGTTACGGAATAATCGCTTGTGCACACTTAACGATTACACCCTGTATATAGAAATTCCTTTTCTTATTGAAAATCTGTTAAAAAATAAAATAATAATGATTTAGCCATTAGCATTATAAAAACTATTAAAAATACTATTAAAAATCACCTTGCCAATGCATAAAATTAACGAATAACGTTCTCAAAATGTTTGATAAGTCATTGTACCCTCAACGTAACAATCAGGAAAATTGTCAATTGAATTCAAAGGCTGTTTGTGATTTACATCATAATCAGTATTGAGGTTGAATGCACTTTTACCTGCATGTGTTGCAATGTTATCTATGCACAATATGGTACGAAGGTTCGTAGAAACAACTTTTCCTTAATTTTTTGGATATAGTTTTACTTCAGTAATTAAAATATCATTTCAATACCTGCATACTTTTTTGTAAACTATCTATTTTATATTCATAATCACTGTACAATTTAAAACGTAATTTGGAAAATATAAAAAAATAAAACATGTAATTAATATTTTAAGCGCATAGCGCGAAGACCATTTTTTAAGCGCATTATTAACACAAAAGTGAAACATCCCTCAATAAACACATCAACTAACAAACTCTCTCTATTGTAAAGTACCGGAAAAATGCTCTAAAACCGAATTGAAATACAAATTCCAACCACTAACGTACTTATAGGTACGGGTCTTAACTCCATTCAATCTGGGCGAGCTAGAATTCCAACCAAACCAGCGGAACAAAACATGTATGTTGTGTACAGACTAACTTGTGTTGTATAAAGTTTGAGAGCTCTTCCGCCTTGGATCCAACAGTGAACAGTCGTGTCCGTGCTAATAATATTTTGCTTAAAAATAAATTAAATTTGAATGAAATAAATCAAGTGAAAATAATAGGAGCGCATAAACAGCGAGAGTTAGCTACAAGCATCTGCAAGTGAACGTTACATTGCTGTTCTCCTGCCCCCCTAGTCAAGTGGCTTTCTGTTAGCGTAGCGTTCAATAGAATAGACTACGAATGTATGAGATTGACGTAGGCTGTAGATAAACGTATCTACAGCTTACGTCAATCTCATACATTTGTAGTCTATTCTATTGAACGCTACGCTAACAGAAAGCCACTTGACTAGGGGGGCTGGTACTCCGTGTCCGTGCCGGCTACGTGTTAGAGGACGACGCATAGTAAGTGTGTCTCAATTATTGCCGTGCAAAAATCTTATTTGCGCACGCGCTTCCTACTTAAGCCCCGCCCTAGTCAACTGCTCATTAACGCTGGTGGGCGGAGCCTGCATCCTTTTACTATTGGACTAATTACTTGAGACGATTATAGCACCTTAAGACATTATTAATAAAGGTCAAATCTTATACATATCATTTTATTAACTGGATAAAATGAACCGGAAAATAACTCCTGAAAATAAAAATGGATCTACGATTACTGTCCAAAAGGAACGCAAGGGTTTGACCCGGGATAATGTTGAAATTCATGAATCTATTCTATCACTGCGAAACGAAATCAAAGAAATGTTTGGAGTCTTCGAATCTAAGCAAAATAAACGACTAGAACTCATTGAAAAGAGTATTTCGGAGATAAAAGAAATTAAAAAACATTGTACGAGCATGGACCAACATAATAAAGAAATAGAAAAATCATTGGAATATATTAGTGGGCAATTGGAGTCATTGCAGAGTAAAATTGAAGGTCTGGAGGAAGTTAAAAAAGAATTGTCTAAAGAAATCCATTCAATCCACGAAAAGTGTGAAGTTTATAACCAATTCTGCATTAAGACTAGTATTGAAATACGAGGGATTCCGCATCAAAAGGATGAGCACAAAGAAGGGTTATATAAAATGGTACATTCATTGTTTAACTCATTAAAATTAGACTATCATACGTCGGATGTTCGAGACGTCTATCGGCGATTTAACCGCAACAATAAAACGTCATCCCCTCCTATAATTATTGAATTCACATCCACTTATACTAAGCTCAAGGTTCTGGAGACCGCAAAGAAACTGTACAAATCTACACAAATGCAACTAAATGCAAGTCATCTTGGCTTAAACTCAACATCAACAATATATATATCAGAATTATTAACAGCTAAAATAAAACGGCTATTCTTCCTGGCGAGAGACTTTGCTAATACGGAAAAGTACAAATATTGCTGGTCGAGTAACGGCCGTGTGTTTCTGCGCAAAGCTGATGGTTCTCCTCATATCCACGTAAGAGATGAACAACAATTAAAAAGTCTTACTCAATGACTAATAACAATATATTTTGGTTTTTCTTATGCATGTATTTTAAAACTGATTAGTGTTAAGTTAAAATACGTTAATAATTTAATTAATATACAAAGCTTTAAATACAATAGTCTTACAAATTATGCTAATTATAATACAAGATTGATATTTAATAGAATAGCGTCGTTTAAGTTTCTAAATACTATCTTTTCAAAATGTTTCATATTAAAAGCTATTATTTATGTTTGTGCAACTAAAATTATATTATTTTTTAATGAATTAAATATTTTACAGTGTATTATCAAGTGCTTTATAAAAGATCGTGTAATTAATTCTAATATAATATTATTCATGAAATGTTTGTTATATAGTAATTTAGCAAAATATGAAATTGTACTTTTGAAATTAACTATTTACAAGGAATATTTAAAACATACTAAAGTTATAACTGTAACTCATCAAAAATGTATAAATATTTTATTAATTTCTCACGCTTTCACTCTTGTACATATCAACTGTTCAAAAATTTGTGTATGTCGATTACGAATATTTAATTTCAACCTTATAATGGTTTATAATATAATATATACACCTTACACACTTACAGACAGACAGATCTTTATTTCTCCAAATGGGACAACAAAAAACGTATCCAAGATACGTATTGGTTTCCACATAATCATTATAATAAAATACAATGGCTAACACAAACTTAATAATTGATGATATCGATCAGACGTGTATTATTCCGTTCTGGCAAACCTTTAAGCCCGAATCTTGCATCCATTACTTTGGAGACGTTAATAGACAGTTCACAATGATTACACAAAACATAAGAAGTATACGTAAAAACATCAGCGCATTTGAATTATTTCTGGATCGTCTAGGCTATCAACCGGATGTTATTGTGTTAACAGAATGTTGGATTGACGATACATTCGGGGGTATGAATCTTTCTGGTTATTACTGTACTCAAAAAAATGCTACAACAAAAGTGATGGTATTGTAATTTTTTATAAAGCTAGCCTTAACATGGTGAAAATATTGGAACCTAGTTTTCGTAATGGAACATGTTTAATCTTGGAAATTGACTCTATTATTTCTATAACTTCACTCTATAGATCTCCTTCTTTTACTTCCATGTCAGATATAAATAACTTTTTGAACTCTCTGGAACTTGTGTTAAAAAAATGTACGAGTAGCAATAGAATAATAACCGGTGATTTAAACCTAGATATAACAGATAATGGCATGTCTATCTATTCTGAGCAATATTTAAACCTAGTGACCCAATATGGCTATATACCTGCATATAATGTACCAACGAGATTGGGGAGCTGTCTTGACCACTGTATGATAAGGTCACGATCACAGTGCAAAGCTATTATTTGCCACTCTGATATTACTGACCATGATACTATCTTATTATCAATTAGCCTTACAATTATGGATAAATGTTTTTCAAATAATACAGATACATTAATTAAATCAAAAATTGATCACAATAAATTGCTAGAGTCAATAGAAAAAATGGACTGGTCAACTTTATATAACTGTGGTAATGTTGACATGGCGGCCGAGCTTTTTATTGACTCTCTTACTGATCTCATTACACAAAATACAACAAAAATCATTACAAGTAAACGTAAATTAACTTTAAAACCATGGGTAACCCCGAACTTATTAAAATGTCTGAAAAAACGCGATGCTTTACATATGACGACAAAAAAGTTCCCCGATTCTGAAGCACTTAAAAACGAGTATAAAAAATATAGGAATACCTGCAATAATTTATTTCAAAATTTAAAAGATGAGTATGATAGACAGGCTATTCAAGATACCAGAAAAGATAGTAAAAAACTTTGGAGAACTGTCAAAAGGATATGTAAAATTAATGATACCAGAAATAATCGAAATGAACTTCTGAACATCAAAAATAACAGCCCTGTAGATTCCCTTAATACAGTTAATGACTATTTTTCAGAAATAGGTGAAAAATTGGCTACTAAAATTTTAGATAATCTTGATAAATCCGAATCAGAACTTGCTCGAACTTACCCTAATTTAGCAAAAAGTCCATCGAACTCGCTTGCTTTCACACCTACCGATTCTTCTGAAGTAGTGAAAGTCATTAATTGCTTAAAAGCAAACTCCGCTCCGGGAATAGATGGCATTACTAATGCAATTCTAAAATATGCCAAATTATCTCTTGCACCTCCAATTTCTTTTATAATTAACTTGAGTCTATCATCTGGTATATTTCCTAACTGTTGCAAACTTGCTAATGTCTGTCCAATTTTTAAACAAGGTGACCCTATTACACCATCCAACTATAGGCCTATTTCTCTCCTTAGCTCACTATCTAAAATTATAGAAAAAATAGTAAACAGCCGACTGATACGCTTTCTAGAGAAGGAAAAAATATTATCACCTAACCAATACGGGTTTCGAGCTGCCAGATCTACGGAGGATGCCATCACATCATTGGTTGATTTTACTGTTGCTAAATTAGATAGTGGCTACAGATGTGCTGGCGTTTTCCTGGATCTGGCAAAAGCATTTGATACTGTTTCTCGAAAAATCCTTCTCAGGAAACTTGAGTGTGTGGGAATTAGAGGTTTACCTCTGGAATGGTTTTCCTCATATCTATCTCAGCGGTTACAGCGGGTAAAGTTGGAAAGCTTCTGTAGTGATATTAAATCTGTAAATTTCGGTGTTCCACAGGGTAGTGTTTTAGGTCCTACCCTTTTCTTGGTCTACATTAACGACTTTTGCTCATTGAACATGCTTCAGGCTCAAGTTTTTGCTTTCGCATATGATACTGCCGTTATATTCTACGAGCGCGACTGGGCAGGAGTCGTTAGTGTAGCCCAAGCAGGTCTTCAAATAATGGCAAGTTGGCTGCAAAGTAATCTACTTACCCTAAACACCGACAAAACAAAAGTTGTTTGTTTTCACACAACACTAAAAACGGCACCTGTGGTAGATATGAGGTTTACCATCCATCACTGCAAAGATCGTACACCACTATGCTCGTGCCCTAACCTCCAAATAGTAGATGAAATCAAATATCTCGGTGTCATAATTGACAAGAAACTAACATGGAAGAGCCAATCACATGCTTTAAGCTCCAGAGTTCGTAAACTCATGTACATATTCAAACTATTAAGAAATGTGGCTGATACAGAAACGATACGCATTATATACACAGCGCTGTGTCAGTCTATTCTATGTTATGGAATATGTGCATGGGGTGCAGCTTGTAAAAGCATACTACTGAGGGTGGAAAGGGCACAAAGGGCAGTAATTAAAGTGGCGCATAAAAAGCACTTTCGATTTTCAACAACGCAACTGTATCTAGAAACCGGCTTTCTTAGTGTACGGAAGTTATTTTTAATGGCACTCATTTTAAAATTTCATAAGACAGCTAATAGTTCTTTAACAAATCCAGAAAGTAGACGTCTTATATGGCAAACTCCAGCCACTCACACATTTTTTGCTCATAAATTCTTCTCTTTCTTAGGTCCTTACTTATATACTAAAATAAACAATAAATTAAATATTTTTAAAATGACTAGATGCAAACTAAAAAAGTCCCTAAAAGTATGGATGCAAGGTCTTGATTATACTCAGACTGAAGAGATCTTGAAACTGGAAGTATAGAGCACTATCTAAATTACTCACACACACACACCCACACACACACCCACACATGCACCCACACACACACCCACACACAAACACACATATACACATACACATGCATGTTTAAGAGTGAGATTTATTTAATTTATATTGTATAATTATTAAAAATTTGTTTCTTTTTTTTGCAAAATTTTTACACATCTGGAAGAAACTTGTTCCCACGACACAGGGAATCCTAGTGTGGGAGCAAGGGTTCTTATATTGTATGTATCATATTATTTTGGATAATAAAATTATTGAATTATTGAATTGAATTATTGAATTATTATTATACATGAAGTGTGAAGTGTAAATGAATTAATATTACGGTTTGGAATAGTATGCCGTATGATTTAGGTGTTTCTAAATACGTGGCAATATATTTGAAAATAAAATAAAATGCTATACTTGATCTGGTTTCGTCCGAATAACTCTAGTTAAAAACAAATAATTACGAGTATTATATATCTCAAATAGATTATGCAGCTTTGTAGGGGCAAAAGAGCTTATTTAGGTAGGTACTAAGAATAAAATGTATATTGCTACAATCCAGACACGTTTGCATACTCTAGGAAGATACATCCTAAAATATCACACACAATAAAAAGCTTCAAACAAAGCTACATTAACAAGGAAGTTCACTTTTGGTGTGATATTCTTTATTTTGCCATCCATACACATCTGCATCTACACGCCGACATACATGAGAATATTCCTCAAATCACAAAAAGGATCACGTTTTATGCGTGTATTTAAAAAAAATACGCCAAAAACACAAATTTCCAGTCAACACTTATGTAAAGAGGAAAATAAGGGTTATTTACATCCCGCGCGTGCACCCGCTCCAAACGGCAAACGTGACGTTCCACAATGGATTCCGTGTGTTATTGCGTCAACTTGAGAACAATTTGTTTGCCATTGTCACGAGATTATTAAACTTCGCTCAACATCCCTCTCAGCCTCGTTAGAGTACAGTGTTTGGCATTGATTAAAATCAGTCACATAACATTGTTTGATGATGAATTATATAGGTGTTAATTAATTTAGAGGTTTCTAATAACTATACTACAAAACTTTTTATAATTAAACTACCAAATAACGAAACCAAGCAGAAATATCACCCACAAACAAAAAATAAAATAATATTAACAATGCTCATCAGGAACTCCAAAGATTAGATCGTGCATTACAACAATTTAACAATTTTATGATACAATACTACAAATATCCTTCATACTTTACTTTACTTTTCCAGATGCAGTCCTTCATCCTAGCCCTGCTCATCATCTTACAAACATACCTCACCACGACCGCGCCAGCCACTCACATACAGTTAATAAACAAAATAAAACCAATCACGCGGCAGAAAAAAGCGCCAAACTACCCATACCACCATCACTATTTAGTACCAAATCTGCAAGTAATACCTATCCATAGCCACTGGAATGAACAATCAAATATGACTCATTATTTCGTCCACAACCTAGTACCAATACATGAGTTAATTACTGTGAATCAATTATCTGTGATACCTTTACAGAAGGAACATCACACTTTTCACATTCACGAGGATAATATATACAGGAATCCCATAGGAGGATATGGTATAGGCTGGAGATTTGGAGGCCACGGCGCTGGGCACGGTTTTCATTATAGTTATGGATAGAAATAAATATTATATACGAATTTGCGTTTTATTTCAACCGTAGAGTATAAAGATTAGTAAGAAACCAAAAGGCTATGCGGGTTTTACCTTTGAACCCCTTTATGAGGATGTTTGTTTCCCGTTAGATGTTAAGCATCGTATACCAAATAATTTAAAGCACTGCCCTTATTCGTGATAATCACAAGCATACATCACATTTTTACATGCAAAATACTAGACATCTCTTATCATATAACATATGAATGGAGATAAGGCTGCTTGGTTACGAAATGTTATTGTCAATTTATTTTTATCAATAATATTTGAAGTGCACATTAAATTCAAGTTTATCACAACAACACTCATCAGTAATAAAACAATAAATAATTATTTATAGATGTAAGTTGTATTTTTCCAACTGCACTTGAAGGAGAGTAATGCTTTTCGTAGTCTGAACAGTTTTTTGTATTTTTACATTCATTAGATTCATCTTAAATATTATGAGAGTGATACTGATGTTAGTGTTATTATAATTTAATGACATAAGGCGGATTTTTATGTCCTTTCCCACTGATGTATATAAATAAAAAATAAAAATATACCTTCGGAAATTCCTAATTACTCATACATTACTATTACCACAGATAATTTAATACTATACTATTACCAACTGGTGTTTAAACGCAAGTGCATATACAGCCTTAATTTTGTTTAAACTACCGCGACCGTTATAAACCGGTACAAGAAGCCGCTATCACACTTGCGACTACAGTGAGACGCGACGCGTGTGAACATTATTTATTATAGTTATTAATTTAGTGTCTAACGAAACAGGTAAATTGATTATTATTAATTTCTATAAATAAATCGATAACTTGTATTAGTTTTTTACTAATTTGAAAACTTATTTTATGGTTAGGAACGATTTGATTTCTTGGTTTGTTTTTTACGATTTATTTAACTTATATAAAAAATATTAGATCAATAGAAAGATACTTCTATACCAAGAAATAGACTCTATTTTATTTTATTTATATTGTTAATCATATAATAAGGCTCTATATAGAGCTTTATTATCAATATTTGTATAAAAAAAATTACCATTAACTATCAAAATAGACGGAATGATTAAGCCAATGAACGACCAAAAGTAGTTTTCAATGTATTCTAATTTCTCCATCGGGAACAAAGGAAAGAAATATTGAAATTCATTAGATGGTGCAATTAATGACTCTTCGTGAGTTTCTTTACTCCCAATGCTCAGTTCGAAGCTTTGAATTATATCTTATAATAATTTATGTAAGTTTAATTGTATAAGTTGGTGCATTTGTATATTATAATCTACAAATGCACCAACTAAAATATATCTACGTAATATTGTTAAATAAACAATTTAAAAATCTGTAAAAGTAAAATCTAGTTTTCGTAACGGATGTTATTTAATTAGGTGTTTGTTTATACAAGAGAATTCATTCAATATAACTCAATTATTATCACAACAGTGCATTAAGGCCACCAATAATTGTGCAATAACTTACAAATGTAGGTACTACTTTTTCAAAATGCTCACTAAAACTAATAAAAAATGTAATAAACATGGAAAAATTTCTGGAATATTAAAAAAATACCTTCTAAATTAATAGAAATAGGTTATAATATTTCCCTTACATTTTAGTTAAAAAGCATCCCTTAGTCAACTCGAGGAAAATATTGGGACTCGGCTAAATGTACAAGTGTGATATATTGAAAGCTGTTTTACAGTAAAATTAAAGTTATAGTAGTAGCCCTGATGGCTAATCTTAATGCAGAGTATCCATCTGCGCAAAATTTACGAAAAATTGACACAGGGAGACCGCATCATTTCAATAATATAAATAAGATATATAGAGCTATAAAATATCTAGCTATTTTAATAATATGATGCGGTTTTTTTAATAGATAGAGTGATTGGAGAGGAAGGTTTGAGTATATAATTGTCATGATAAAAACATGACAATTTGCTTTGTTCATAAGCTCGATTAAATCTCTTTGCATCAAATGGATGGCCATAAAGTGTAAACATAAACAAAGTTTAATAAGAACCACAGATAACTAAATACATACTTACAATTCAATAAAATTACACATCTTCTTATATATAAAAACTAGCAATGCCCTGCGGTTTCACCCGCATAGATGCGATATCGTTACAGTGAAAAGTCTACTATAGGTCGGACTATAGGTTTAATTTTTAATCACATGAAAATCACCTTTACCCCGTCCCGCACTACACAATTTTCATGTTTGGAAAACCGCAGTCACACGTCAAAGTGCTACGGTAGATAGGTATATGTAACGTGTGACTGCGGTTTTCCAAACATGAAAATTTATCTCTACATAGTGGAATATTGCATACTTAAGAATAATATTGTATGACATTATTGTCAATTTACAACAAAGGCATCTTGGTAGAGTCTACTGTGTCCATTTACTTGCAACTACATTATCAACTTTGTTCAGTTCAGTATTCTGAAAATCTTGTTTTATACTTTTTCAGCGCTGTTTTTTGTCGTAGTTGGGTTTTAGTTTTTTTTTCTTTTTATTATTTGTACTATTTTGGTGTTGAAGTGTATTTGTGGCGCATAATATAACAAAAGTTAAATTGATTAACTAAAAACTAGGTAGTTGACATACGACATCTCTTTTGACTTATGTATCGGCGTATTGCGTTGATAGAATTTCACTTATCTCGATGACTTTTTTAATAATTTTAAGAGCGTTAAGGCGTCTGTTAAGCAAAATGGCTCACAGGAAGTGGCTCGGAGTACTGATATCTTATTTTTAATTGTATATTCTAAAACATATGTGAAAATCAGCCATGAGAAAATACGTGAAGTAAGTACTGTTTTTACGAGCCTTCATCACCTGATATCTGGAAAATAGCCCATTGACCAAGCTAGCGAGTATGCGTACGATTGTAGCACATACTAAAACTACCCAATCGTCCACATTTCATCCGTCAGAAAATATGTTAGGTCTGGCGGCCCTGGGATCTTGTACTATTAAGAGGACCTGGGAAGATTTCTTAATCTATCTAATTCTGCTAACGATCGACTGTCATGTGGATTTTTAAGCAATTTACTATGATCTAAGGCACTTATAAATAATCCCTCTATGGTTTTGACTCTACTGAGAGCGACATAGGCCTGTCCTTTAGCAAATAATGACTTCCCTAGATCCATAACTGCTTTATCTAGAGTACAACCTTGTAATTTATGTACAGTACAACCCCAAGAAAGAATAAGCGGGAGCATTTTACGCTGAATTTTCCCAGACCCCCTCAAGCCGTCAAACTCAGTGAGGCAAGGCTCGATTCTGATAAGTCCGTTAATATCTGCTTTTATGGATGCGTCGTCAAATTGTATGAGAACAGCGCTTGGCTGTTCTCCCTGTTCCAACTGATCGCGCCGAAGAGCAGGCCATTCGAAGGCCTTCACCACTCCCATCGCGCCGCTTACCAAACCCTGGTTTACATTCAAATTTCTACGAAGCATTACTCGGGAGCCGATACCGAGTTCGATGCTGTTTATTATACCCCCAGTCCTATTGGGGTCACTCGGTAAATGCTCAGGTTTCGGGGTCTGTCCGTATGTTTTCGATTCAGTGGATGTATCTATTGCTGTGATGGTGTACATTTTAGTAAGTAATGTTAAACCTGTTTCAACGTGGGATATATATGTACTATTTCATCATAATCGTTTGTTTCATTAGTTATTTTTCTTGTGTCTAACGTGGCCAGTTGTTCTAAGGTTAGTTTGCCTACTCTGATATTGTTCAAAAGATCAACGAAGGTGTTATCGTTGGCTTGGCGCATATTTTGGCTCAATTCACAGAAATCAAACATCCTCCACAAATGTGGTTCATGTACCAGATGATCCGGCTGCTTGAAGCAATACGCGCCCCCAAGTGTAGCAGCAACCGGGGGTAGCTGCATGAGATCACCAAAAGCTAGAACGTTAACACCTCCGAAGACACCGTCGTTCTGTTTAAGCTCTTGTAGTCTCAGGTGAATATTTCTTAGTGTAGAATAGGGCACCATTGAGACCTCGTCTATTATGACCCACTTTATATTTGTCCATTTATTTCTTTCCCTTTGCAGTCGATCTCCGGTCAGCGGTCTCAATGTAACTGTTTGGCCCTTTTCAATAGGCAATACAAATGTACTATGTAAAGTGCATCCTCCGACTAGTCGGGCAGCAACGCCGGTTGGTGCCGTGACTGTAACACTTGTATTTGAGGATAGTCTCCGAATTTGTTCAACTAGCAGTTTCAGAGTGAAACTTTTGCCGCTTCCAGCTCCGCCAGTAATGAACATTAGGAGTGTTCTTTGTTGGTCATTATTAGTATTTGTTCGTAATTTTTCAGTGACTTTGGCAAATAACTGCTTTTGATCGTGGTTTAAGGAATTGACTCCTCTCAAGAAATCCTCATCAGACATAGTGTTTACTACCACATTGTCTTCAAAATCATCTTCTTGAATAACAATGTCATGAAATGGTGGTTGTAATATCGACGTCTGATGATTCGTGGTGCTATCATTGGCACACAAGTCAGCTGCTTGTTCAGCAGCTAGGCGTCGAAGGGCATCTTGTATTTCGTTTTCCCAACGGGATAATAGCTCATTATCATACCTAGAATGAAGTGGTCTTAAACGATCACGTTTCGCCAAGAAAGCATCTTTAGCATTGTCGTACCCCTCTAACAGCTCACTTTCACTACGGAAAGGGCAATGCGTAACTAGTAAACTGTAATAATACGCTTCAGGGTCCGAGTCAGCAGTGTAATATCGAGTTCGTAGAACTGCTGGCCGTGATCGTTTCTTCATTCTACCCATTCTATTCAGCAAATTTATTATTGGTCCTTGGTTTTCAGATTCCTGCTCATAAGCGTCAGCATCTCCATCATCATCGTCTTGATACGTAATAGAACTTATCGGCTCATAATTGACGGCGAACTCACCGAGACTCAATTCTTCTAAGTTCCGTGGTCGACTTTCGTATCGTTCGAAAATATTTCTGCAAGGCTCAACTGTATCCGAATCAAAACGTAACATCCTGTACCTGAGCTCAGGCTTGCATGTGTTAACGAATGTTGACTTCCTGGAGCTGTCGCGTAACTTCAGGTGGCACAGCCTGTACGCACATTCTGGCGCTGACACTTGGCGATGGTTCAGCAAACAATTCTGAACAGCAAATATCTGCCGGCCAAAATTTCCTCCCCTTTCTCTTACTCTACAAAGAGCTTCTGCTATTGCGGCTTGCAAGTTCGCAGGTTCCGATTTCGCGATATATTTAGCGATGTAATACGCAACACCAAGAGCTGAAACCACAGGCTGTATGTCAATATTAGCACCCCACAATCGTAGTAGTGCTGCATTGTAATTGTTAATCATAGCTTCCTCCGAGCGTCTCTTTAATATATAAAATTTTCCACCATTTGAAGTAGCTTGGTTGTCGTCCAATATTACTGTTCCTTCTGAGATTCGTTTTGGAAACCCAAATCTACACGAATTTGGACTTTTATGACTGTAACATGTATGTGTGTGTCTGTGGGTTTGAAGTCTGGTGACGAGATCTTTTAATTCTGAATCATTTTCAGGTATTTTGCAGGTAATTATATTTTCAAGCAGATTAATTCCTTCTGGCGAATTGAAATCAGGCATATCTTTACACCAAACGATCATATGAACATGTGGAGATCCCCTTAATTGAAATTCAACCCGCCACCAGAAATCAACCAGTTCATGACCCAATATATAATTAGATTTGCTTTTTAATACTCGCATAAGAGCATTAAATCTGAACATAAACTGGCGCGACAGGGTTACTGGATACGATTCCACTAATCTTAGCTTTTCATCGTAAGTCAGATTGTCGATAGGATAATCAGGCCTACCATCTGCCACCAAGAGAGCTTTTAACATGTCCCGCCAATTCAAATCATTACATGATAATGTAAGATAGAAATGGGGTGGCCCTAAGTTTCTGACCATGGCCATTAGCTCTGTAAAAGCCCTGTGCCAGTAGGAAGAAGTTCCTCGAATGTTTCTCATACATAAATGTATATTTTGTATAAGATCGTCCGGCTGTATCCCATCTTGTCGAAGCCTTCCACATACAGATACATTCTGGCGTGCTCTTAACAATTCTACTGCAGACAGAGCATAAAATTATTCTATTGTTTGGAAGCGTTTGTCGCTTCCCATAACTCTAGTCTGGAAGTAGTCCAATGGAGTTATTTTATGTTCTCTTTCTTCATGAAATCCATTTTTTCCATCAGGGAAGAGTCTAACCCATGCTAATTCCTCAGCTCTTTTTTCTACAAGGAGGCTTATGGGAGGAGCTGTCTTTCTCCGAATATCATGAACTGGGAGGGGTGTATCGTTGCCTACAGGATTATTTATAACATCAGTTATATTGGGTATCTGGTAATCATTAGCCATCAACATTGTGACGTTGATTTGGCCATTATCGGTGAAGGAACTAGCAGTGATGTCATCGTTACCTTGATCATTAACGAAGTTGTGTTCGTTAACGGTGTTTTCATGTTGATGTATATGTATGTTTGATGGTGACATGTTGTTGACAGATACAGAGGTTATGCAATACTGGAGGTTTCTGCGTCCTCTTGTCAGAAGAACAACAGGTAGGTGCTCAGCGAGAGATTCAATAGTACTGAACACCATTAGCATTGCACAACCTCTAGATTTCGCGACAAATCCTTTAGGTCCCCGTGAATGGGAATCAAACAAGTAATACGTCGAATCATGTTTAATTACCGAGATTGATATCTCGGTTTCAGCGGTAATTATGCCTGCGTTCTTCTCGATAGTCAGGAAAAAGTGGCGTAGACCTTCTATTAAGCTCGAAAAATATCCTTCTAGCACTTCTACTGTTGGGTTAATTAGTCCTGTTGTACAATCTATATCAAAATCAAGGGTATAAGACATATTCGCGATGACTAACTCCGGAAGCAATTCTTCGGTGTTTAAATAATTCGGTTGGATTGGCAAGGTCCTTAGACACTGGGAGTAATATGCATCTCCAAATATTAACACCCGATCAATGTCCGATGCGTCCCATTGCGACAGATCTTTGGTGAAAGAATAAGCTATAGCAGCTGCTGCATTTGCAGTGCATTGTTTCCCCCTGCTGTCTAAAGAAAACATGTCACTTCCTTGATTAAAAGTCCCTCTAAGAATTTTGCGTTCTGAATTAATGACTTTAAAATGTTGATGTGGCTCTCGGTTGTGATTAACTGTTGTTGTCGGTATTTCAATTATATGTTCATCATTCATTGAATTTTGTAGGTGTTCAAAGTTAAGAGTAACGCCTCTATAGAGATGATTGTTGTTTACAAGCCAATTTAAAGCTACACGTAGGTTGTCTAGATTGACTCTATATTCCCTGACCCTATCAACATTTTCTAATGTTTCGATGACGACAGTGAGACCACACTGTTCAATTGCCAGTGGTAGTTGTTCCGTGATTTCTTCAATTTGTTGAGCAAACAACACAGCCTGCCCTTTAAACCCTTTTTGTCCGAAACGTCCCCCCAGTTTTATTATTTTAACAAACGGTACAATCCTCGATACAAGCCTTATTTCAACTTCAGATAAAGCTACTAATTGTTGAGGAGGTTCCGGAACCATCATTTTATTCCAGAAAGCCGTTGACGGAACTTTATTACGACTTATAGAATTGGCACATCGATTACAGGCCGTTATTCTTTCTGGAGTGTTAGGTGGGAAAAGATTATTAGATGTTATATTTTTTACTTGATTTTTGTACTGTGTTTTTTTACAAATATAACATGTTTTGTCCGATACTTCTGAAATAACCCTGTCAAACTCGTCCTTATCTGTTTCGAACAAAAGTCTGCGAGCTCGGTAGTTTCTAGATGTACGTATCTGCATGGATTGAAGTCGTATCTCTCTTGATGTTGGAGTTTCGTTAGCACGAATTTCTGAAGCATAATTGCTCATCGACTCAAGTCGTGATTGCCTAGTAGACGGGGATTCGAGATCACGCATTTCAGAGGCATGATTACTCATGTATTCAAGTCTCGATTGTCTAGATGAAGGAGACTCTTGATCACGCACTTGGGAGGCATGATTACTCATGTTTTCCAAACGTGATTGTCTAGTCGACGGAGACTCTTGATCACGCACTTGGGAGGCATGATTACTCATGTTTTCCAAACGTGATTGTCTAGTCAACGGAGACTCTTGATCACGCACTTGGGAGGCATGATTACTCATGTTTTCCAAACGTGATTGTCTAGTCGACGGAGACTCTTGATCACGCACTTGGGAGGCATGATTACTCATGTTTTCCAAACGTGATTGTCTAGTCGACGGAGACTCTTGATCACGCACTTGGGAGGCATGATTACTCATGTTTTCCAAACGTGATTGTCTAGTCGACGGAGACTCTTGATCACGCACTTGGGAGGCATGATTACTCATGTTTTCCAAACGTGATTGTCTAGTCGACGGAGACTCTTGATCACGCACTTGGGAGGCATGATTACTCATGTTTTCCAAACGTGATTGTCTAGTCGACGGAGACTCTTGATCACGCACTTGGGAGGCATGATTACTCATGTTTTCCAAACGTGATTGTCTAGTCGACGGAGACTCTTGATCACGCACTTGGGAGGCATGATTACTCATGTTTTCCAAACGTGATTGTCTAGTCGACGGAGACTCTTGATCACGCACTTGGGAGGCATGATTACTCATGTTTTCCAAACGTGATTGTCTAGTCGAAGGAGATTCTAGATTACGTACTTGAGAAGCATGATCTTTCATTGACTTGAGCCGAAGTTTTTTGGAAGTGGGAGTTTCCAAGCTTCGGATTTGGGAAGAATGTGTCTTTAACGAATAAAGTCGCTTTGATCGAGAATTTTGAGATTCTTGCGATCTTATCTGAGCAACGTAGTTTTTCGCTTTATGTAAACGTATGAGTTTTTTTTGAGAAGCTTCTTTCTCACGAAGAGTTTCAGCCCGTTTTTTAGCATTCAAACGATCTTCCAGTTTAGAGTGTACGGATTGTGTTTGCCTACGATTTTTCTGATAATCTTTGTCTTTTATTCTTCTAGATTCAGTAATATCTTGTGATTCATTTTTTCTCGTTTCAGAAATGCGTGAAGCTTTTTTTGTTTTCCTTGATAAAGCCATTTTTTATGAACAAAATTTTAACAGTATATATCAAAGTAGGATGGCTGTGGTTGCTTCCCTGCGTTACCGGGTACACAACAACACAACGAATAGGCAGATTTATGAACAAAATTTTAACAGTATATCGAAGTAGGATGGCTGTGGTTGCTTCCCTGCGTTACCGGGTACACAACGACACAACGAATAAGCAGATTTATGAACAAAATTTTAACAGTATATCGAAGTAGGATGGCTGTGGTTGCTTCCCTGCGTTACCGGGTACACAACGACACAACGAATAGGCAGATTTATGAACAAAATGTTAACAGTATATCGAAGTAGGATGGCTGTGGTTGCTTCCCTGCGTTACCGGGTACACAACGACACAACGAATAGGCAGATTTATGAACAAAATGTTAACAGTATATCGAAGTAGGATGGCTGTGGTTGCTTCCCTGCGTTACCGGGTACACAACGACACAACGAATAGGCAGATAAATTCACATAACAACATAAGCCCGAAGGCATATAGTGCAGAGGACATTTTTATGGGAGTTTTAGCCAGTTATCAAACTGTTTCCGCCTTCACCGCGTGGAGGTACTCCCAGCTTATGTCATTATCATTAGTTCATTATCTACACTAATATTATAAAGAGGAAAACTTTGTTTGTTTGATTGTAATGAATAGGCTCATAAACTACTGGACCGATTTTAAAAATTCTTTCACCATTCGAAAGCTACATTATCCACAAGTAATATAGGCTATATATCATCATGCTAAGACCAACAGGAGCGGAGTAATGCGGGTGAAACCGCGCGGCACAGCTAGTATATTCTATTAACGTTCACACTGCTCTACATTACATAATTGTCATAAAAGTTCCCGTGATCCGCGCTCTCTTTTGCTCATATTTCACATCATTAAAGCATTCTTGTAATTATGTACAAACATAAAATACTCGTGAAGCTCTTTCAAATGATACCAAACACGGTATATCTATTTTTTAATTTTATATTAACATAGAACTTTTTGTCCGCTAGAGGGCGCCATACTAAATTTGGTGACAAGCTTTATAGCTCATAAGTCCTAACCAACATTATTCTGATAAGTAGTAAAGAAGCTATGAACGAAAAGATGTGAATTATATGCAATCAGCCCATGAATACAGGTAAAGTCACAAGCAAATGCTAGTAATATGTATATATTCAAAATGTACAAGTAAAGCGCTTTCAAATGATACCAAACACGGCATATTTATCTCAACTTTATTTTTTTACTCTGTATGTTTTGTCCGCTAGAGGGCGCCACATTCGATTTTGTGAAACCCCATATAGCCTATAACCAGCGGACAATTAAGACGCTTCTAATGATATGTCATTTGTCGAATTCTGATAAGTAGTTTAGAAGTTACGAGGGAACAGATGAACATACATACATACATACATACATACATACATACATACATACATACATACATACATACATAGCCTGTCAAAATCATAACCCTCCTTTTGCTTTGCCGTAGTCGGGTAAAAATCATTGCTGATTGCACCAATTAGTCATAATATTATGTGCATGTAAGTCTAACTTACTCTAAATAAATAAATGGTACATTATAAACCATCTTCCCAAACTTACATTATCATTTAATTGTCATTAGAAAAACGTAGTAACGTAGAGTAGGTACTCAGAAACTCGCGCTTTACAAATTATATAGCACTATAGCTTTCCGCCCGCGGCTTTGGCTGCTTTGTCTAAAACCTAATAATATTACCTTCCTCTTGAATCACACTATCTATTAAAAAATCGCATCAAAATCCGTTGCGTAGTTTTAAAGTTAATAGGGAGATAGGAACAGAGAAAGCGTCTTTGTTTTATACTAGTTACGAAGTGATAAATTATAATAATAATTATAAATTATATGTAGTATTTCAGTATCAATTTCTAATTGTATTTGTAAACAAATTAGCATTAATGATTAATCACACAATGTGCGATAATTACAAGGAGATAAATATTATATTTACATCGTAAAGTACAGAATCAGCACAAGGTCAAATACTTTGAACCTTATCCGACAAGTGTTTTGTCAACTAGGTATAAGGTATTACAATGATATAAATTTAAACAACCAACACTTCTATCTATACTAGAATATTATAAAGCTGAAGAGTTTTTTTGTTTGAACGCGCTAATCTCAGGAACTACTGGCCCGATTTGAAAAATTATTTCGGTGTTAGATAGCCCTTTTATCGAGAAAGGCTATATATAGGATATATATTATCATCATTGACGACGCGGTTGGCGCAGTGGTAAAGTTACTGTCTACTGAGCCGACGGTCCCGGGTTCGATCCCCGGTCAGCTTACTGTGGGACTAGGTCGATTTGTGTAATAATGTCCTATAATATTTATTTATTATTTTTATTATTTATTTATCATGCCACAAACAGGAGCGGGGTACTGTAGATAAAACCGCGGAGCACAGCTAGTTACTGATAAAATTATTACTATTTTAACAGGTCGATGTACGAATAAAATAAAATAAATTATGTTTATGGACTCTACAAAACATTTTGGTATTGATTTCTCATTTCTGTTTTTTCACATGTAAGTAGGTTATTTATTTATTGAAACAGAATCATTATTAATTGTACTTACAGTAATAATACCAAAGCATGCATAGAATTTAGTAACAGTAGTAGTTATAAAATGCAATTGCAAAACCTTCAAAGTAATTTACTATGGTAACTCGTAAATCGTGAATAATCGCTCCTATTTGTTTCATTGTATTAATCTTTTGTTCAATAGAAGTTATTATATTGATTGTTTCAGTGTGCAGTGATTAAACTGTGGTCATATTCAACTTTAAGATGAGGTAAAACATTTAAATATATTTTTTTATATTGTAAATTTGTAACCATTGTAAAAGTTAAAACGAGTCGAATTGAATTTTTTTTTTATCTATAAAATATTTAATTTCGTATTGCACTAGTTACTAAGTTACTTCTAACCTACATGACAGTATTATAAATATAAAAAATCTTGTTTAAATAATAATTTATTTCAGGACACAACTAGCTGCATTCTTCCTTCTTATAAGCTACGTGCAATGCGCCCTGCCAAGAGGTAAATAACGTTTATACAAAATGGTGAAAAATAGAAAAGTTCAAAGTCGATTACGGAAACGAAAAATTATTTTTTAAGATCTCTCTGAACATGCTTGACAATTGTGAAATGCTTTAGTTTGAATGTAATAACATTTGATGCAGTTTTTAATTCACAAAATACAGCATCTTATTTGCAAATCTAATGTGTATTTTTATGATTTTGAGGAATAGAAACAATGATTAAAAGGTGGATTGAAATTTGAAGCTCGCCTGTATTTCTAAATCGTTATTTATTCAGAATTCATGAATTTTATCTTTTTCAAAAATATGTATGTACTTTGTACAATGTAGGTACTGTATATTAATGTTTAATTAGAACGCCAATCACCTGTCCAGGGTACGTGGTGAACAAATCCCTTTGTGCTGCATACCGGTTGGTGTATAACTCTAGAGCCTGGCCAGATGCCAACGAACACTGCAAGGATGAAGGGGGCCACCTCGCTGTTCCTAGATCTGAGGTAGACACATTTACAGTAGTCGGAACCCTACTAATCCTACTAAAATAAAGGCGAAAGTACTTTGTATGGATACAGTATGGATGTTTGTTACTCTTTCACGTAAAAACTACTGAACCGATTACAATGAAATTTAGCACACATATAGAGGGTAACTTGGATTAACACATAGCATAGGTTTTATCCCGGAAATCCCATGGGAACGGGAACTATGCGGGTTTTTCTTTGAGAACGCGGGCGAAGCCGCAGGCCGAAAGCTAGTGAGACCACAAGTCATAACCATAGATAAAACAGTATGCGTGTGTGTCGAAAAGCACAAGCTTAGCACAAGTAATTGTTTTTTTCTTTTTTTTTTTGGACAACATATTTGGCAATTAGCAGAGGATTTAAATTTTAAAGGAAGAGAAACATTTATTACTCTTTTATATACCTAGGTATTGTGCTATTGGCATAGTAGCTTTTAGAATTCATAAACGAATTTCTGGATAAAGCATCCGTGAGTAATCACGCTCAGACTATTGATGGGTGGCTACTTTGTGGTTACCATAGAGCCAACGCCGATTTCAAAGAGAAATATATGTATTAAAAAGAATTACTTACCTATAATAGACCTATATTACCTAAATGTATGTATGGGAGCAAAAATATGTTTTTGATTGTTTATCGTATCCTTGTATCCGTAATAAAAGTTCGATTAGTTTTGTAACTACATAGTTAGGTAGATACTATTGTTTCAAACAACTGTAATGTTATGTTTATTTATTTTATTTACTTAACCAAAACTTTTAATAGGGGATTGTGTTATGAGGGTATAGTATTAAGGATATTATTTATCATTAAAACTTAAAAGCCTATTAAAACAAGAGATTTTAATCCTACTAATATTAAAAATGCGAAAGTTTTTGTTTCTACTACACGCAAAAACTGCTGAACCGATTTTCATGAAATTTGGCACACACATTGAGGGTAACTTGGATTAACACATTTTTATCACGCAAATCCCACGGGAACGGGACCTATGCGGGTTTTTTCTTTGACTACGAAGGCGAAGCTGCAGGGGAAAAGCTAGTAGGTATTAATTAAAAAAAAATGTCAACATTACACGCATAGCTCGGCTAGGTACCTATGTCCTTACACTGCAATAAATATAGGCCAATAAAAATGAATTCATAAAACCAATACATTATTATTTACAGGAAGAATTCAAATTCCTACAGAAGTTAGTGCGAGCGATGCACTACCCCAGTGTAAGTGACACAGATAACAAACTGGTGGTGTGGCTCGGTATCACTAACATCGAGGATTACAAGATTTGGAAAAATTTATACGGTAAACATTATTATTTTATTAATAGGATCATAACACTAAAACTATTCATCGTGTTAATAGGATTGGAAAAACATAGGTAGGTATGATAAGAAAGATTGTTTTGTTGGGTCAAAAAGTTTATTTCTACTCTACCTAACGATTAGTAGGAGACACAGATTTAAGTTACTACGTACTAGAGTCTAATCTGTGGTAACTAATGGTAATATGCATGATGCTTTTCAATAAAAAAATAATATGGTCGCAGATATAATATAGTATCTAATTTATATGTAGGTATAACATAATTAATTGAATTTATAATAGGTATTTCTCAATTGTGTTCTCTAGTGTTTAAGAATATTTCAGTATCGTCATCATCATTTAAAAAAATCATGCAGCCTACTTTTTTTGCTTCGCCGTATTACATGAACCAATGTTATTTTGGCACATAATCTGTACACTGTAATAATAGATAATGATAATAAATCACATACAGATAATAAACGCGCGCCTGTCACATTTCCCGCCAAAACGCAAGTTGCCATATTTTATACAGATTATTTGCGAACTCCCTCGATAATTGAAAATGAGTTAATCATGGTCCATGGATAATGTGCGATTTATCGTAATTTCGTTTATTTTACACGCTTCGCTTGCTCTATATTTATTAACGATTTAATTGCCTTAAGTAACCTTGCATTAACAGACTCTACCATAAATATTTGATGAACATTTTCATATTTTTGCAGTTATGACTTTGTTAAGGTCTGATAAAAGCGCTTTGTTAAATCGGATTTAAATCAAAAATACTCTTTCAAATGCACTTAGCCTAAAATAAGAAGAATAAGCAAATAAAAACTTCAAAAGCCGAAACAAAAATGATCTAGAATTCATTTAAAGGCTTAGAACATTATGCTCTAAGTTTATAGGCGATCCCAACCTTCGCAAAAAAATAATACATAAAAGGTACAATACACATGAAAGTTTGTTCTTGTATGATGTAAGTAATTGAATTAAATAATTTAATTGGTGTAAATTCAACAGGTGAAGATATAACGACAACAGGATTTCACAAATGGGCCGGTGAAAATGGCCAGAGTTACAGGTAAATTTTGATTACATTTGGAGAATAATTTGATTATTTTTGTGACAATACTTGATTTAGTAAATGATTATTACTTATATCCTAAACATTAATAGTATTTAAAAATGCCAAAGTAAGCATTGAGGCGTGAAGCAGAGACAGACAGACAGAGGTCTGTCTGTCTCTGCTTCACGCCTCAACCACTGAACCGATTTTGATGAAATTTCTTACAGAGATAGCTTGAGATGGTTTTATCTAGGAAATCATAGATTGCATAATCATACGGTACCGCTACGAATACGTAATAAATTAATATAAGATCATAAACTATCTCTACATTAACAAATACAATAATTATTATAATAAAAACACACAGATACAAAATTAACGAAATATATTATTTTCCAGCGACGACCCCTCAGAACCCCACTGCGCTGCCATGGACCCCGCCAACCCCGGCCTCCGCGACTACTGGTGTCACCGCCGTCAACCCTACCTCTGCCAAATAGATCTACAAACTTAACAACTTGTTTCATTTGCCCCTTTAATCAAAAGCACTTCAAATGTTTCGTGAATTGACACATTGATTAGACGTCGCGTCTGAATCAATCTTGATTCTATCTTGTTCTAATAATTACAACCCTTTATTAAAAGATATTTCAAAAGCTATATTCTCGCTTTTATTATAATGAAATCGTGTTGTAATGTCTCTCTGTGGAAAACTATATTTCATAGTTACTAAATACTAAGTTTAATAAAATGTAAGGAAAGTGTAGTCACCTCCATTTGATGCGATAAACGATAGAATTACTTTGTAAGTTGCTTTTTACTAGTTAGGAAGACCTATAGTACCTACCTACTTGGAAAATAGATATTTACTTGTCTAAAATCTATAATTAAATATTGGGCCTATAACAAAAGTTAAACGTCTATTAAAGTTAGTAATGTAAATTACTTGTAAATTATTCAGCCAAAACTTAATGTACCTAACTCTGTTTTAGTTCTATCAAATATAACGCCCTCAATTAATAACAAGGGAGTGCCATTAATTCCACAAGGCACAAACAACGTAAATTACAACATACAATAACTTGTAAATGTATTCATTGAGTACTAAACGTAATACAGAATGAAAATAAACTCCTCCTAAGCTGATACAATACCGTAAAAGATTTAATTCACGAGCTGAAATGAGAATTATGCTAAAACTCCCATATAAACGACAGAGCCGTAAGGAACGAGCCAATAAAACTTCAAGAGATTTTCTTTCAACTTTTAATTCGCTCGTAATGCACGGAATACTTAGTACTTTTATCTGATTCAGATCTTGCCGGATTTTGAATGACTTGGTAAGAGTGGTACAACTAAATTATTTACTACGTTGGTTTTCATAGTGGATAGAGTGAAAATAAAAGTTAATAACGCTTTATACACCATCACTACATAGTATAAAACAGTCGCTTTCTCTGTCCCTATGTTCTATTAATAAATTGGCCAATTTTACAGGATAAAGGTTCTATATATTCGCCTAGTAGTGTGCTAAATTTCATGAAAATCGGTTCAGCAGTTTTTGCGTGCAGGAGTATCAAACAAATATACAAACTTTTGTATTTATAATATTAGTAGGATAGGAGGACTCTGTATTAAAAATTATATTTTTTAGTTAATTAACTAAATGATAACAAAAAACAATATGTAATACTTATTTTCATTTATTCTCTATTTCAGTTCGATACTAGATTTGAAATAGAATTTGTTTTGAAACAGCAAGTTCCACAGCTTTCGCTGCGTCTGTAACGAATAAACTAATAGTACCTAAGTATCCATTTTGATTACTTAGATTAATTCATATTATATATTCATATATATTAATTCATATCTTTTATTACATATTACATATCAATTCATATCTTTTATTACATGTAAGTTTATTTATTAAAATATTAGCGTATTCATAATATGGTATTAGCATTATGGTATCATAATTGTGTACTCCACGAATTATATTTCTTTATCACTTTGTCCTTATTTATTATTATTATCCAGTACTTAAAGCAGCTGACATTCTGGATGTCATAAGGGGTCACTGAAAATCAGTGCTGAGGTATTATGCCTCAGATATCCTGAGTGGCTTCCTTTTTTAGCGCATGCAACCACACATATATTTATGTGTTCTATTACATATTATTTAAAATTTACAATGCTATTTTATATGTGTGTTGTGTGTGTTGGAATAAATGTTTTCTTTCTTTCTTTCTTTCTAGATGTAATTGCATACAACAATATGGTTATTTTTTTTTCAACTTCAATTCAACATAAAGAAGAATATTTTATTTAAACAGAACCTCAAAATATACATTTTTCGGAAGACCAATATCAATCGGAGCAATTAACAACACATAAAATGTCTTCTTAACAGACAATGTGTCTGAAACTTAACAAATTATTTAACTAACTTAACTCTTACTAGTTAACCACACTATGCATTAGTGAAAATAGAAAAAAAATCGAAAAAAAGAGCGTGTGTCCCGACTCCCGAGCACACGTGTCAAAACTGAAACTTCTTTAACAAGATTAGATTAGAGATACCATAATCGTCGCCTTACTCCATGACGTGATGGTATTGCCATGACGCGACTTCGAAATTTTACTATCAACGCGCCTAAAGAAGTTTCACTTCAAAAATATTTAACATTCATTGGCACCGATGCGACCACCATCTCTCTGCTAACAGTATCATCGGAAACTCCAACCCACAATTCGAACACAACCAAGGCTTTTCAAGCGCATGTCCCTCCATATGTTCGCGCAACTGTGCCATGAGAGCTGGCCCCGTGAACAACTGCTTACACGGGGAACACTCCACACTGACACTGTTTTCATCCAGAACAAAATCCTTCACGTCAAACGCTGAGATATTGAATTTCACCATCGGTAGAACAATCTCTTCCAACTGTATGTCGTACTTGTCTTGCAAATTCCCATTATCATCCTCCACATAATGATAACGAACATAGCTGTATTCATTCAGGTATCGCTTATAAAGCGCAGCAGTAAACACATTCTGCGGCATAAGAAATAAGTCCTTTTTAACAAATTCAAACACCTCATTCACATCGCTATCCTTTATGGGATACATAGAGGCAATCTTATCTATAAATTCTATTAATTTAGGGCTCTCGGTCGCTCGACTTTTCTTCCATAACTTAACTTTTAATTCTGTGTCCAGTTTGATGCATGGATTATTTTGTTTCGGTAATTTTTTATTCACTAAAGTATGTCGTAATTCGTGCGCCATTTCCCTTTTGTACAATAAATTGGGACCTTTGTTTCGTAGTCGTATTTCTATGTTGATATTCCACCAGTTCAGTATGGCTTCCGTTTTGAAAGAATTCAATGTGATCTTCGAGTGTGAAGCCTGTGGATCTACATTGAAAATGGAGCCTGCTACTGGCGATCGCAGAAAGAGGTTGTCGAGTTGTGAGCGAGACCCATCTACTTCTAACACTGCCTCTACGTTCCCACTTTCATTTGCGTCATCTTTGGGTGTTTCATTTTTATTCCTGGTGTATTCTTTTGCTTTAAGTACTGCTTCTTTGGCTAGGGGCTTGGCTAATTCAATGACAGATTGCAAATAATCTTTAAGATTGTCATGTTGCTCATGTAGCATATTATTTATAAGGCTCATATCATTTTTACTTTTTGCTTCAGTCACTGTATTGTCAAAGTCTTCCCATTGAGGCCAGTCTTTTAAGAACTTCTTCATTAGTGTTATATAAATGTCTACCTCCAAGCTATGTAATACTAATATATCGATATCAAATTCTAATTTTAGTAAGTCGAGAATTTGATTGTTAGTTAGTACTGTGTTTTGTTTGCTATCATTAGCTATAAGCCGCTTAAATAGTTTAATAATTGGTTTATCTGAAAAAAAGCGAACAATTTATTACAATTTTTGTAGAAAATAATGCTTAAATTTACATCGGTGTAGGTTTAAATAATTTATGTAAAATAATGTATTATTTAGACCTAACTACATCAATTTAAAATTTCGTCGTCGTGTTTTATTATGCTTAAAAATAAAGTTAATACAAAGGCATACCTGAAAAAGAGTCATCTTCCTCATCAGAAGTGATAGCGACGACATCGTTTGACGATTCATCAGCCATACTTGTATAAATTAAGTGCTTTTCAGTATAAATACGAATTGAAACTCTTTTTCAATGTATTAAAAAACATGTATTTAAATTATTTGTGTTGTTTTCGTTGCGGTGTGGTTGCGGCGAAAATTGAATTTTGACACTTGACAGTACAGTTTTTAATTTTTAAACGTCACGAAGTACTGACAGTTGACAACTGTCATATTATGCTTTGAATGGACGCGTTCATAATATTTTGTTTTTCTAGTTTACCTACGTCCATTGAAAAATTTTTAAATTCTTGGTTATTCACCGATAATCGTTCCCTTATCAACTTATCATGTTCTTAATGACCGAATAATAATATAATAACGGTTGAAGTTTTATATCATTGTGAGAAATTCGTCCTAATTAAATAAGAAATCACACGTAATATAAATACTTATGTAAGTTATAAGTAGTGCTTAAAAGTTGTATTTCTTGCAGTGTTTGCACGAGTGAAGAGACTTGCTGTCCTGCTTCTTCAATAATCCAAAATACAGCGTCCGATTCAGCTTCAGATTCGGGAAATTCAGATGGTGACATCAAGTATCAACTGACATGTGATAATTATTTTTTAATGATGTAACAGCATAGGAAAATTGAGAAATAATATGTACCACGGGCGAAACCGGGGCGGACCTCTAGTAATATTATAAATGCGAAAGTACTGTGTTTATTCGTTTTAATGTGACATGGCCATGGGTAACTTTTGACAGCGGTGAAACGACTCATACCTTGGAGCAATTAATTATTAATAATTCCATAATACCAAGGCCCGGTGAAAGCGCCCAACGACCGGGCGAGTTTATACGTTCGCTAGCTATCTGTGCTAGCTATGCAGCAAAGCAGATACTGAGCCATTCTGCGCACGCGTGGCCTGTGGAATACAGACCACCAGCCGTAGACAGACGCCACTAACAAATCTATTTTTAAATGACGAAAATTATCAATAGATGGCGCTATATAAAATTACCACAAAATTACGATTGTAAATAGAGCCATCTAGTATTACAACTGTTATCAAGTATTCAAAACGCCAATCGTTCTCGTAATATGCTTGCAAAATTATTTTAAATTGACGCGATCATGGATCTTTTTATCATTTTTAAATTTATTTGTACTGAAATAATAAAATTTAGAGCTGGAAATAACTTATTTTTTATCATTAGCGACATATCCAAACAAGGACTTGTCATCTGCCAAGTGTCAAAGTCAAATCATAGAAATTGCAGGTTAAGTTTTGATTTTGATCGGGAAATTTTTGAGTTAGAATAATATTTATAAATTAAAACTGTGCTCGAGGTAAACTCTTAATCTTGTTTTTTTACCGACAATTGCTTAAACAATTCTTCTTTCCCTAGAAATGTTTTGAAAGTATCAAAATGAATTTAAATAATTATCTAACCTAACATTTATTTGTTTTAGATGAACTTTTTAAGGAAAGGAATTTCTCTCCTTTCCCTTGGTATAAGAACACAATGCAGCACTTATCAAGGTAAATTAATATTTATTTTATTTTACGTAGTCTTGACGTAATCTCGTTGTTATTATTTCTATTGGTTAAGCTTAGTCTTTTAGCTATTTCTGGCATCATATCTTTGAATTTATGGCTCGTCTTTAGTACGATTACGTTTCGCTAGAGCGTTGATTTTTTTTTTAGTTATAGTTCTAAGTTTGTTAATTAATTTTGTAAAGTTTCAACTTGCGGAAACCATTACTTTTCAAGATATAATTTTTTGAAATTCAGAAAATTTGGTTATTAATTACGACGTTTTTGACAGCTGACGTTTCGTTCACTGTAATTAATGACTGATTCCTATAATAAATGTGTTTTTACGGTTAATATAAAAGCGCAAATTAAACAATTATGTATAGAAAAAAAATATGATATAAATACAATGTATATTTTACTTTACAAATCTAATACGGTAAATATCAAATAAAAAAAAATATATATGCAATAACGAAACGTGAGCCCATTTTGTGTGGCGAGTGCCAAAAGCGACTTTAGGGTGATTCCCACTCAAACAAAAAAAACTACGTAGGTTAAAAAACTATAAAACTGTTATATCCTTAATATTCAAATAGGTAGCGAGGAGCGAAGCGACGAGCGTGTTAGGTTAACTCTTGAACTGCCGCACGAGCCGAGCGAGCGAAGCGAGCGTGCCGCGGCAGCGGCCGGCGAGTGCCAGAAGCGACTTAAATGCGATTCTCAAAATAATTTTCATTCTCGATTTTCACAAAAACTACGCATTTTCGTAGAAAAAGAAAAGCAGTTTATTATGAAAAGTCACTACCCGGTATCGATTAGACACCTCAAAATAATGAAATTCGGGGATCACGAGTCGTAGTGTTAGGTTGACATGAGAGCAGTGGACGGAGCCCCAAGGGGCTCCGTCGACTGCTCATTTGTATGTATTTTATACTGGGCTAGTACTAGGTAGAAAATCTAGCACAATTGAACACATACGAATGGGTATGGTTAGAAAATTAATAGTATTCCTAACCTCAAAATCAAATTTTACAAAAAAAAAAAAACTCGAAAACTATGTATTTCCGCAACTTCCCCCCTTCAGGGGGGGATATATAATCCCCCTCCCCTCCCCTCCCCTCCCCCTCAACCCTCCAAAAAAAAGTAATTATACTAAAGTCCTTCCGAATTTATTTCTGATTAATAACCAAAAATGAAAAAATTCATTGATAGTAATTTTGCTAACCATTAGGGCTAGGTTAATCCATTTTACTAATTCTAATAAGAAAACTCGATAAAGATATTGACAAAACTCATTTAAATATTTTATTGTATACTCATATAAATATATTATTTTTACTCATTTAAATATTTATTGAGGGCATATACCTATGTTATGAATGAATCCAAATACACCAATTAAAAAGATTTAGAAATATCTAACTATTTAAATCCTATACTTAAACTAAAACATTTATTTATTCAATTGGCAAATGGCTATCAAAATTTTTAACCATCTTCCTAAAGAGTTTAGATCACTGCCACTTAATAAATTAAAATGGCAACTAGTGAAATTCCTCGCAGAGCGTTCCTTTTACACAATGGCAGAATACTTCAAATATAAATTTTGACTTTGATTGATTGACTTTGATAATAATGACTGTAGAATGTAAATGTAATGATAATGAAAATAATAAATGAAATTTTGATTTATAATTAAGTGACATAATTTGCATGCTGTTAATAACGGCTGAACATGCTGGAACTCAATTGTTAACATCTATGTATACCATGTTTTTTGGCAAATAAATTAATTTGAATTTGAATTTGAATTTGACTTATTCTAGAACCAATTTTAAATTGTCATAACAGATTTTTAATATTTACGACCGATTTTTAAAGCAGTGTCTAGGGAGAAGAACCGGCAAGAAACTCCATAGTTGCTCTTTTAAATCATGTCAGTACTACAATTTAATTTTACAAAATATGTAACTGTATATTATCATAATATGCCAAAGAACTGTCCTGGGGTTTTAATGTGACAACCCTCCATGGGTTTTCATCTTCCACATATTCCTTAATGCTGTAATATCAATATGAAATATTGTTTTGTTACTTTGGACAGTTAAATAAAAAATAATAAATAAAAATCTTTATTAGCAAGCAGGCCAGGTACATTAAAAATTAACAATCTATGTATTTACAAACTAATTACTAAAACCTACTAGCTAAAAGGAATGTCGCTCAGCATTTTACAGTGAAAGCATAGACTTTCACTGCAGAGCTGATTTTCAGCGACACCTTATTTATATATCTAATTATAACAAGATTTACTTAATGTTAATATTCAATATAGGTAATAAATAAATAAATAATATAAATATAATAAATATATATATATATACTTATATATATATTAAATAGTAGTACTTATAAATAAACAATGTATATTTTGTTAAGAGAACAAATATATCAATAAATACAATATAGCCAAAACCAGACAAGTGCGTAGGATTACAAACGAGCAATGAAAAGTTTAAACATGTTTCTGTTTGATTAAAAGGTATGCTGTTAAATGTTTATTAAATGAGAATTTTGATTTCTTATCCCGAATAGGAGGAGGTAAATCATTCCAACAATGGGTTGCTGCCCATTTGTAACTACCTCGAAAAGCGCTTGTACGATACTTAGAAACTATAAGAGGATTCGTTGTTGGTCTTGTAGGATACATATTTGATTGCTCTCTCCATCCAATCTTATCATAAAGATATTTTGGTGATTCCGTTTTGATTATAGAAAACATCATATTAGCCAGATGCAATCTCCTTCTTGCAGCCATTTTTAAAATATTATTTTTATTAAGATAAGGTGTTATGTGACTTCTTTTAGGTATTCCAAAGCAGTATCGTGCACATGCGTTTTGAACTCTCTGAATCATTCGCTCCATTCTGACCAACAAGCATGGACCATAAACTACATCACAATAATTTAGTTTGGAGAGGATTAAGCTATCAACTAATTTTTTACGGAGTGATACGGATATGAAATTTCCAAACGAATATAATATTTTTAGTCTATAGAAACAGTTTCTCACAACATTATTTAAATGAATTTCGAACCGGAGCTGTGGGTCAATTGTAAGACCTAAGTTGCATGCGACTTTGACACTTTCAATTACACAATTGTTAATAATAATTTGAGGTTTAGCATTAATGATTGATTTTACTTGTTTCCTACTTCCAAGAATAATATATTTAGACTTCAGAGGGTTATGATGTTCAGTTATGATGAATTAAAGTTTTGCTTGTAATCACTATCTACCTGTAACCTGATAATAATTACACACTAGCAATTTGTTGATGTATACCATAATTCCAGTAATGATATTTTTCTCCTTATATTATACAACAAGAATTATTAAGCGGGCTACTCACACACCTGCCGCAGAGGCAATACCAGTTGCACAGCAATCGGAGCAATTAACAAGCCAAAGAGTCCAATTAAAAAATTGCCCCTGCTTGCCTATACACATAACAATTTAGGAGCTGATTTAAAGGTGCAAATCCAATATTGCCCCTGTGACAGGTAACTATGTGAGTAGCCGGCTTTACTATTTTGAAAACAAAAGACTCAATCGCTAATTTATTTAGCCTATGTCACAACAACTTAATTTTATTTGTGATTACAGTGACACCTTATAAATCTAAATCTGTCCAGTGATTTGGGATATAGGAGGTGCCAAAGAAATAAATACATAAATTCGCTTGAAAAACATAACCCTCCTTCTTTTGCAGTTGAGTAAAAGTTAATGGCATCGAAATCAAAAATGGGATACTTATTCTATTGTAAAATATTTATCATATATCTTAATATAGGTATTATTTAAATATTTTACAACTCAATTCTGTCTACCAAATTATTATCTGGTTTGTTTTGCAAGTGTGGCACACAGGCTGCATTTATATTGTCTACAACTATTTCATTTGTATGCTTTATTTGTTTTTGTTCGCAAATTATAATTATGTTTATGGCAATAAACAATATTAGCCGAAAATACATACCCACTGAACACAGGTTTTCTTAGATAAAATTCTTTTGTTTAAATGTAATATCAACTCCGGAGTACCTACTCTATAAAATTAATTTAAAACAACAAATTATGATGTCTGTTCTGTTCAGAATATTATATTATAATTTTGTAAAAGTTAAACATAGCGTAAACTTCACATTATTTGCCAAAGCATGATCATAATTCCCCTTACTAATTTGTATGCTAGGTATTTCATCACTATAATTATTTTAAACATAGTTTTCATATAAATCTAAGCTTATTTTTATTCAAATTTTCATTGCACTATAGCATTAATAAATTAAGAAACTGCTGCTATTACTACTAAAAAACCTTTCTGTAACCTAAAAAAGTAAAAAGTCATATGAACTGCCAATAGAAGTGAGAAGTCATAAAATAGAATTGCACGCCTCATAAGCGAAGCGTTGAGGTGGGTACTACTGTCACTTCGCGCAAAACATCTGATTTTTCAAACTTAAAATGTCTTTATGTATCATACATTGCACTTGTAAGATAATACATACACACACATATTAAGAAAAAACACTATTTTTAACGTTCATGATATTTTTGATGTCATTTTTGTTATTTAAACTAGTTAAAAAACGGTTTAAAAAAGTTCTGTCTTGGACGTCCGTGTGTCTGTATGTGCGGATCCTTTTTCTTGTTAACACGATAGCGACCGAAATACTTTACTAATCGAGTCTTTTTTTTCTCTTACGCTTGAGTATGCTCAGGAATAGAACCCTTTCATTTTTCAGGGTCTGATTCGATGTGGTTTAATAGCTGTGTTTTACCTGAAAATAAAACACATATTAAATACTTACCTATATTTGAAGCTTACTTATTGAGAAGGTACCTAGCTTTTTCCGCCTATTTTCCCTCTCTTTCTCGTTGTATATATGCTATCTCTCTCGCACACGGCACACCTCCCACCAGGTGGCGCGGCCGGCGCACGATAATGTGCAGGCGCTTGATCTTCTTCATTGAGTCGAAATCCTCAACAGGTGGACGTTAAGTGTAAGCTTCAAATATAGGTAAGTATTTAATATGTGTTTTATTTTCAGGTAAAACACAGCTATTAAACACTTGACCGTAATTTGAAGCTTACTTATTGAGACCTGTTTGTTACCCACCTGGTGTACAATATATGGACGCCAATGTGAATTTGAATAGGTACATAAGTAATTACTTATTTCTTTATTTGAAAGAGTAAGGTGTGCAGATAGTATACCAATAAATCACACAAATTTTTATATTATTTATATTAACAATCCCAGATGAAAAGTTAATCAAATAAGAACCAAAAAGTTAATCATAATGATTAAAAGTATTAGAACTTATGAGATTGGTTCAAGCGTACCTTAGTTAACCTTTTGGGCTTGAAAAGTTAAAGTTACTACAATTTTCACTATCTGTAGCGTAAATCTGCGAAAGCGCCAGTAACGACTTTCAATTACGCATTTAGATGTTACTTACAAAATGAAGCAACAGCTGATCCCGACGAGGCAAAAATACCTCAAACTCAAACCTTTATTTATTCAATTAGAACTCTGTAGAAGCACAATTGAATCATCTTAACATAGAATTACCACCTGTCTCAACTCACACAGTTTTAACCCAACCTGCTACAAGCGGACAAGAAGAGAACTTGGTCCTTACTTTTGGGGTCAGAAATAAATTTAAAAGGTCACCCCTTGAATAAGGCAATAAAATATCAAAACAGGTAAATGGTTTTAATTATAATACAGATTTTTAACATCCAACCAAACTGTGCGGTATCTATTAATGTTTAGAGCCAACGCCACCAATCATAATCTAAACATGGCTAGTACTTTCAGTACAATGCATGAATTATTTATTTAAAACTGATAGGTCATAAACTCTGTACTGGAAACAAATATACTGAACTTAAGAGACTAAAATGATAAGGAGCTTATCTGTGTCCCAAAACTGCAATTACTACAGCCAAGTACGTTACTTTTAATCAATTCGGTTTTAAGATATAATTATGATTTACATCAGAACTTATATACCGAAAGCCTCGGGACTACATAACGTGACTTATCTTCTTATTCTTATACTTATATAAAAATGAATCGCAAAATGTGTTGGTAAGCGCATAACTCGAGAACGGCTGAACCGATTTCGATAATTCTTTTTATATTCCTTGAAGTACGAGGATGGTTTTTATGTAGAGAAAACGTAAGTACCACGAGCGAAGCCGGGGCGGACCGCTAGTTTATAATAATAGTGTTTGTGCACAACACTAGGCAGTCAACAGCTATATGAACGTCAGATAGGAAAAGAGCCAAATTTATCCAGTCAGTAACAAAGGATTTTAACTATAGTTACTTTATTCTAATTCAACCAACTGCTACTAGCTACTCCGTATGTCTTTTGGATAGACGGAGGCAAATAGGATTTTTATTCCAACTATATCATTTGATATTTTGAAAATGTACTCCACATTTTCATACCGTCAGAGTCATTTTGCAGATTATAGTGGTGCAGCACTGAACACTGTCTATTAGGTGGCTGATGCTGCTGACCGGGCCTTCAGTTTCGCTTTCCAAAATACCTTCACCCTTCTAGGTGTTACTACTACTGAAATAGCGGTACTCTATCGCGTCGTTCAGGTCTCTAACTGACATAATGGCAAGAGAGATTATAAGCTTAACTATGCATTATTATGTTAAGGAATATGGTGGGTTTTGAATACTATCGTCGTCTGAAAGTATCTCCTTTCGATTAACTGCATTAAGGATGCAGATCTGATCCCATCTTTGTTCCGTAGGAATGCTACGACAGTCTAAACGTTACACTGAACAAAGAAAATTGCCCTGAATATAGTCGGTTGTTCCAACATCCGTAATATGGCTAGCCTAAGGTTAGTTATCCCTTGATTGTGACTGCTACCAATGGAGGCATTGCTCTTGTGTTGTCCACAGTTGTGCGAGTGCAAAAATGAAGAACTGAGCTCGTGGGGAGCTATGTCGAATGAATCTGTGTTAAGATTATGACAGTATAGGACAGTTAGCTGTGGATGCGAAGACAGGACATTACTTTATTCATCCGTAAACACGCGAGGCAGCCACGGACAGCGATATAGCAAGAACTAAACTAGCAAAGTTTAGTTCGCTTACCAGATTTTGTCATGTTTTAAATGCAGTATATCCTCTGAATAGCATTGCATTTATGACTATTGATAAACTTAATTCACCCGTAAACACGAGAAGCAGGCACGGATAGCGATATAGCAAGAACTAAACCAGCAAAGTTTAGTTCGATTACCAGACTTATATTTTAAAAGCCGTATAGCCTGTACATTTCATTTATTGCCCCCCCCCCCCCTCAAAGCAAAGAAATGAGAAGTCATTTGGCAGAGCTTTCTCGTTAAGGGTAGGGGTTCCAAGTAATATCTAATAATAAGAGGCTTTTGTTTGGAAAGATTGACTTTCCGTTATTTATCCTCTATCCTATGTAACTCAACAGTCAGTATTCTCAGCATTCGTTGAGTACTTAAACGTTTTACGTTAATAGTTGTATATAACTTTATTATACAATATAATAATCCTGGTGGGATGACAAAAAACTTGTCTAACAAACGATTATCCTAATCCCTCAGCGATTTATTGTTTGAGCCCCGAAGAAAAATCTCATGGGTGCAATAATGAGGTCAAATGGGTTGAAAAACGAGTCAAATAAATTGCCTACAAGACCGGGCAACTAAAATAGGCCTATGAGAGGTCAACTATACGTAATCAATCGTCATTTGTTACATTCAATCGCTTTGCGATTAAAAAATCTCTTCCGATGTTTGTATATGAAAATTGGTCGGCTAGTGCCATTTAATTACGATACCAAACATACCGTTGACACAAGGCTTGGTGACAATCCTCGAAACCACCGCCACAAATCATCTGCGAGATGATATTTGATCCGACTCGCCTTCCTTTGTTGTGATTAGGCTTTGCATTGGTAAATACAATTTGTTCAATTCCAATTTCCATAATTGGTAAACCAATGGTGGTTTCCTGATTCCTGAAGCGTAAACTTTTAGGATACGAAGTATCAATTTCATGCGCCCATTATTTGACGTATCTAACCTTTATTGTATTTTATTAGGTCATTTACTATACTGCCCACTGTGAAGTAGATTTCAAAACCTTTTTCTACCTACCTTAGAAGAGTGAAGATCCGATACGGTCATATCCAAAACTTCTTTCGTGGGTCCTCGTTGACAAAAGCAAATATCTATGATCAATCCTTTGTATATTTGCACCAATCGCCATTAAAGCCCCGCGAGGGCTGATATATATTTGCACCATTTCCCCGTGGGGACGGTTGTTATCAAAGCCCCGCGAAGGCTGATATATATTTGCACCATGTCTCCGTGAGGTACTGTTGTAATCAAAGCCCCGCGAGGGCTGATATATATTTGCACCATTTCTCCATGAGGGACGGTTGTAATCAAAGCCCCGCGAGGGCTGATATATATTCGCACCATCTTTTCCGTGAGGGACGATTGTAATCAAAGCCCCGCGAGGGCCGATATATATTTGCACCATTTCCCTGCGAGCGACAGCTGCGCGAGGGATGTTTGTAACTAGAAATAAGTAGGGCCTGCCAAAAAATGCTTAAGAGACACCCTGCGAGGGTGAATTTGACCTGGCTAACCCCTGCGAGGAGTAGTGGCCACATTTATGTATTCTGCTTCGAGCAAGAATACACCTTAGTGCTAATATAAAAATAGCAGTAAATAATCATTTAAATAATATAGCAATTAACAAGGTCCTTTAACTTATTTTCCAATGTTAGCGACATTTAATAAATTCATAATTCAAATCAATTCACTAAATTTTAAAATGAACTTCGATTCATATTTATTTTTGTTCATGCAATCGATGTAACATTTAGTTGCTTTATATCCGTTAACATTCCTTACGAACGCAACCATACCGTCGTAGGACGTTATAATATTTAATTGCACAAAATAATCTCCACTCACCCGCAATTTTTTACTTTTTGTCAAGGTGTACAAGTTTATAATATTATTCTAAAACGTTAGAAGTGAATTGTAAATCCTTTGAAATAAGTGTATCTAAATCTAATTAATTATATTAAGATATCTCGATAATTATTATACGATAACCCTTTCAGCACAAGTTCAGTAAACCAAAGAATTTAATTGTAAAATTTTTGGTACTTACTCGTTTTAACAAAAAAGTTGCATCATTTGAACATAGGAAACGTAATTTTCAATCAAATTAGCCGTGTGTAATATGTCTATTTTCACATAAAAACGGATCAGAATAATACTCATAAAAGGACACGTATAGACTACGGATAGTTTTGAATGTGTGGAACATTCATGGTACGTATCTACTATACATGAGCGAATTCCATCATTATTCAGTTGAGCGGTAACTCCCGTACGATTTATAAAATAATATCACAACGTGTTCTGACATGTCGTGACTTCTTGGAGCTGACTCATCTCGTTCGATAATTTTTAGTAATAAACTATGATAGGAATTCCGAACCGTTCCTAGCGATAACGACAATGTAATAAAGTCGTAGCAATGGATTGTATGCCTGTAAAGCTTTGAGTTGGCTCATATCCATACTAAGTATTAATTGTAATTTTTCCACGAAAAATTCACTTGTACCCTTGTAATAAAAACACATTATTAAAAATGAAATAAAATATTAAAAATATCTATATACAAGAGAGGGTATTTGATATATCATATCAAATAATCACAAAAGTAATATTAACGATTCGAGTAAAGCCGAACGGTAACACCGTTAAAATAGCTTTACTCACAGTATTAAAAATTCAAATATTAATTAGTACATATTGCATAATGAAATATTTCAAAAGAAAAGTTACTATTTCAAGTAAAATGTAACGGTTGTATCGTTAATTTTAAATATCTTTATTCATGCTATTAAGTATTTAAGCATATTGAAAAATAAACTATTGCTGAAGGATTCATTAAAAACCTCAGCATTTTAAATAAAGTCCAACGATTATACCGTTGACTTTAAAGATTTTTACTCATTTTTAAGTAAAATATTATTAGAATAGATGTAAAAATAACTCACTGTACCGATCCGACGGGATACACTTTTTAACACTTTTAGCACTTGCTTTAAGCAATACTTAATACTTAATAGCACCAAGGTTGTAGTCTTGTAGACAACCTTCTCGCGGCGGAAGCTAGACGCCAATGAAGAAGATCAAGCGCCTGCACATTATCGTGCGCCGGCCGCGCCACCTGGTGGGAGGTGTGCCGTGTGCGAGAGAGATAGCATATATACAACGAGAAAGAGAGGGAAAATAGGCGGAAAAAGCTAGGTACCTTCTCAATAAGTAAGCTTCAAATTACGGTCAAGTGTTTAATTGTTATTAAATAAACAAAAATAATAATTAATAAATAATTATTAAAAAAAAATTATGAGGCGTGCACTTTTGGATTTTCCAAACTATTTAAATTTACAATTTCATAACATTAACATATTGGTGCTATTTTTCCATGCCAAAAGGTGCCTCTGTGGCGAAAGAAATTTTTAGTTTTTACTACAATTATAGACAGTCAACAAATAATCCCCCAGAGAACAGTTAGATACTGCATCATAAAGGGTTAACTAAATTGCTAGAGAAATACATAACACATTATTACATAGGATATGTCACATAGTTGATGTGGACATCTGCGCCACTTGTGCAGCTGCTATAACTGCAATCGAAAATAATTTGGAAAATCCAAAAGTGCACGCCTCATATTTTTTTTTAATAAATATTTTTAATTATTATTTTTGTTTATTTAATAACAATTAAACCACATCGAATCAGACCCTGAAAAATGAAAGGGTTCTATTCCTGAGCATACTCAAGCGTAAGAGAAAAAAAAAGACTCGATTAGTAAAGTATTTCGGTCGCTATCGTGTTAACAAGAAAAAGGATCCGCACATACAGACACACGGACGTCCAAGACAGAACTTTTTTAAACTGTTTTTTAACTAGTTTAAATAACAAAAATGACATCAAAAATATCATGAACGTTAAAAATAGTGTTTTTTCTTAATATGTGTGTGTATGTATTATCTTACAAGTGCAATGTATGATACATAAAGACATTTTAAGTTTGAAAAATCAGATGTTTTGCGCGAAGCGACAGTAGTACCCACCTCAACGCTTCGCTTATGAGGCGTGCAATATATCTTACCCATTTGAGATAAGGTCCATTATTGTGTGCGTTTTCGGTAATATTTTTGGGGACACGTCGCGCCCGTCTTTACGTAGAACCCTTCCGTATAATACGGGATTATGTCCGTTCAATAACGTAGCGTTAGCAAAACAGTTCCTTTTTAGTAATTCCTATAGCTTTGATTTAAAGTTAATTACCACATTAATAACTGTATAGTGAAATACCTTCAATGACTCCCTGATACGTAAACACGTATATGATATTATTATATTAATAAGTTTGATACCACTCATTGACCAAATATAAATGGAACTAACAGAGATTGTTCAGAATATATTATAGAATTGCAGAATAACAGCCATATAAAAAAATTTAAATGTGTTGAAAATCTGCCACAAAACTCTGGACGATTTAATATTAAATTATTCGTTACTCAAAAGTACTTAATTGTTACGTAATTTTCTTTTGATTCGTTTGCTTTAAAAATATAAACATTTCTCTACTTTTTCTGCTATCGGTACCTCTAAATAAGGGTTGCGAGTGTCGCAAGGGTGCATGAGTCAGCAACTGACCAGAGTCCGGTAATCCCGTCCACACCTCACTGTGCATATTGTGCTATTTCAGATGTGAAGCACCTTTTTGTTTTGCAATTTAAGTAAAAATTTAAATTGATGTCAAATTTGTCTATTTTTCAACCTGTCTTGAAAGAAATATGCTATTTACCATCATTATGTGTGATACATATTTGTATTACCGTTAATAAATTCATATTCGTAAATAATCTAGAGTGAAACGGATAATAAAAACATTTTGATTTTATATTTCTTGCATATTCTTATAACTTTTAAGTAATAGCAAACGATCGTCTAAAAAAGTTGCGTTCTATTTCACTTATCTATCCATTCACAATTCTGAACCAAATGTGTCGCACCTCTGCTCCAAGAGTGATTTGCAGATTGGACGACGATTTCATTCAGAGTACCCTCGTTCCGACAAAAGTCTTCCTTGTGACAGGACTCAATAGCACCCGCTCTAATTGAAGACCCTGATATCTACATAATATCAGATCTGTCAATTTGTGGTAAATGGAGATGATTGTGAGTACTATAGCTTCAATGGGTCACTATTGCACTTTTGGAATTGATAGTTTAAATGTATTTTGATGCGGAATGTATATTCTTCAGAATAGGTTCTTGTAAAGGTGGATGATGACTTGTAACTTAGAAATGACCACTGAAAACGTTTTTTGGTAACATTACTACTAATAAAAGACTCTTTTGTTAGTGTATTTAAATCAATATTATGTGGACAGCTATTTTTATAAAATCATCAGTATTGCTCTGTTTCTAAAATTACAATATTCAAATTACTCCAATTATATTTGATTCATTAACTTTACAATCTCCCACACTAAATGCTTAGTAGCCAGTATTTATAATTCGCATTTCAATAATATTTATGATAGGGTTACGCCAAACTAACAAATCATATTATTTAATAAACACTTTCCATAAAACAAATACTTGACATCCATAGACTGAAAAATGAAAACACAGCCCTACAAAAATAACGGGTTGACGTAAAGAGTTTGTACACTGCGGTGCATGCGTGGGAGTTTAATGTATCAAACTTTCTCATAGATCTGAGTTCTGACCATTGTGGATCATATTTTTTTTAAGGAAGTACGGCCAATAATACGTGTGGTTTGAGTGCGTCTTAGCGAATATGTTTGTGGGCGGATTTGTAAATAGTATTGTTTATTTGTGTGGACTGTTTGATATTAGATTTGAAATGTAACTGTACTTTTTGGTAGATCGTTTATGTATGTGTATAGATTCCGTTTCATAAACCTATCGTATTTATGAAACGCAGCGGAATTTTATTTTTTATTACTTTAAAAATAACAATTTCTCTATTGCATTTAAACGCTTCCTTAAAATCATTTTTTCGATGAATTGAAAATTCGTTTTAGTAAATGCTACTGAGTATGTTTAACAATTTGCAGCTTTACAATCAGATATAAAGGCAATATCTAAGTAATTTTGAGAAATGCTTCGAATAAAAGATTAAAGTGGAGATAAACATTCCTAAATTCAACTAAGATTTAATCTTTCAACCCAGTTATTTTTTCATTTACGCCGCAAAATAGACGTGTGCCCAATATAAGAAAAAAAAGTTATTAATATTTGACCAAATGGAAGTTTGTTGAATATATTGTCCAGTGTGATGTATTTTTCAATCCTTTGCTCTAATTCCACCTTCCGAGAATGAAAAATTACTATTGCAATTCATTTTGGGATTACATGTGCAGTTTGGGCCCATCATTGTGGTGAATGACCGACTTTTTTCGTTGACAATTGCGAAAAAGATTTGGTATTATCTGATAAAGTTGCATTCTGAGTGCTATTTACTTATACAAATATGATTTACAACTTTCTGGGAAGACACAATGCTCCCGTAGATGCAGCTCAACTCTTGCCTATTATTTTTTTGATACGGGTTTTTTTGCACGCAAGTGTAACAAGAGTGAGGCTTGCAGGGTTGTCTCCGTGAAGAAATATATGCGAAATGGATAATATTGCGTCTAGATATCCTGATTCTTGAATCATTAGATTAAAAGTGCTAAAGTTAATTATGTGTAGGTGAATGATACAAACGTTTATGAAAATAAATTTTGTTGAGCATTAAAAATAGCAAATATGTCTTAGAAAAATAAGTATATAGTTATTAACAAATGTCCTCATTGGATCCGTGTGGCGTGTAATAACTAATAACTTGTTAATATTAAATTTTCACGCATATCACATTTCACGTAAGTTTTATTTAATTATTACCATTGCAATTTAACTGCAAATTGTAAACCCTGAATATGACAGCAGATAATTTCAAAACTGTGTCCGTCATCTGCGGACAATGCCCACTATTAACGGATTATAATCCACAAAAAGAGCAGGTACAGTTGGTGTTGAGTAACCGACATGGGCGGAAGCGTTTTGATATACTTTACAGTTTATGACGTGGTTATAAAAATGCGTTTTAAGCGGATTAAAAAATGCTTATTAGCTGAAACTTAATCGCCAATTGCTGGTATAGTACAAAAATCATAAATAAAGGGGGATCCATAATAAATGAATCCCGGTTTGTAAGTTGAAAATAGAATTTTATATTTAAGGTACCTTCGCCATTTCAATTCTTAATCCTAAATTTAGCCTTAATAATTGTTCATATGTATAATCCTTTTAACGATACACACAGCCAAACTGTAACGGATTGCCAAGTTACGACCATTTTATATTATCATCATAACATAATTTTATATTATCAACAGCATTAAGCTAATACCTTGCACCCTACTAAAATATTTGCGCTAGGCAGATGCAAAGTTGTCAATCCCAGGAGACAGCAGGGGATTATCTGCAACAATAACACTGACGTGACTGGCCAGTGGCCGAGCGTGTGTTATTTTAGCCAGCAAATATGCCTGAAACGTGTTCCTGGAACGCTGGAAGTGATATAAGGATATGTTTTGATTATCTGGTAGCTGACTGTTTGCGTAGCGGCTTAGAATTGTAGAAAAAATGCTAAGCTATAGTTATAAAATAATGTATTACTTACATTTATCCAACTATTATATTCATCTTGCTAGTAAGCAGAATTCGTGTACTAAAATCATGCGTAGTCTTGCCATATGCAGGACATTAAAATCTAATAAATGTTAATATTCGTATGTCAATATATAGTTAAATTAGTATCAAATCAAAACCTAGTCGTGATTTGTATTAGTCAGACTGGAAGTCAACGTCTAAAAATCTATAATCAACAATAATTAGCTATCTTACCAGTTTCGGAACAGCCCGATTATCTCACTAGTTTTATTTCTTTTTCTTATCATGTTTAGAAAATAAAAAGTTTATTGCTGAAAACAACCTGAAATTAACTTCAAATTCCAGTACTTTTTCAGAGTATCTGGTAATTTCAAAGCCACATAAGTTTTTAGGTGAACTTTTGCTTGGTTCTTGCCCACAAAATAAGGTGTGCATGTACCGCTACTCTCACCAATAAATCGATAAAGGTGTGATCACACAGCACCTTTCATGCAAAGACCACACTTGGTGCAGACCGTATCGAATGGACCCGAATGTGTCAATCATAGTACCGCTATCGAATTTGCGGGAAATGTAGCTGTGTGAATTGCAAAATTTGCGGATTTTGCATGGGAATCACCCTTTGTTGTGGATATGCGATAGATTTGTCAAGGGGTTTTTATCAAATAGCTTTTTCATGCGTGTTCATTTTATTTTGGAATACACGGAATGCACTGTAATTTAGAGTATTTTTAAAAGGTTTATTAAAGTTAATACAGCGATTTATGATATGAGTGAATTCATAAGACATATTTTTAATTGATTAAAACTGTTGGTCTAGAAACATTTAAGAGCAAAGATGCAAAATGTTTTGTTATACAAAATGTTATCAGTCTCCTATTACATATTGAATAAAGGATTTATTTATTATTCGTTCCACAATTTTGAATACAAGAAGAAGCTTTGAATAAAGTGTGAAATTCCCCAAAATTTACCTCTAATAGAAATGGTACACATCTTACAATTTATTCACGAAAAGTCTTCTTTTGTATGCGGAAGATAAACCCTTTCATTTGCAGCTTAATCCCTGCTCTACAATTGACACAATCACCAGAACGCCTCCTATACAATTGTTACAAAATTCAGGCTCCGGAGTTAAAACATTTTATACCTTACTCACCTGTAATAAGATTTAAGGTATCTCTCGAGGTAGATAATCCGCGAAGTGGCGTATTAGCACCTGCCTATTCATACATAACGGTGAAGTGTTTGTCCTTTTGTCATAAACAATATGAAACATGGAAAAATAATAACTGTTCCTAATCCACTAAATAAAAGGCTTGGATGTTCATATGCCAAGCCATATGTTCTATGTTTTCTTACTTTGTTAATGTGAATAGGATAACCTAGGATTTTCAAAAACAATCACCAGCCTAACTTACGCCTGCAAAAAAATAATGATAGATTAATTTCAGTCACGTGTGCACAAGTGTATTTTAACAATTACAATAATGATTTTCAGCAATAACTCAGGCAGCCACAGCAGCCAGCCAGCCAGCAGTAGGCCAAGGTTTAATCTCGAGGGCCATGGCGTCCCTCGCGCAAATGCACAAGACGGGACCTCACATCAAATATAGGAAATCTAGAAATCCACTGCAAGGAAATCCTTTTGCAAAGGTAATATATTATACCAAAAGAAGTAATCTAAAAGAAGTGTAGGACGTAGGTAATGTCTTCGTGGTTTATGGCACATTAATCTTACAACTATTATAAGCAGGATAGTTTGTGATCAGCTCAATACTTCACGCAAAAGCAATTCATAAGATTTAAGTTATTTTGCATAATATAGATTAAAAACTGCGGATTACGTGGTGTTTGCTTAAATAAAGTAGTGTTTATGTATTTAGGTACTTATCGGTTTAAAGTGATGTCAGCTCTATGTTATTTTACCGAACCTACTGATCCGATTGTCCCGAAATTTTAAGTACTTACAGATAGATTTTTGCATGTTTATTTATTAATTTTGTACATAACAGTTGTTATTTTTTTAACTTTCATTTTTATGGAAATAACTAGATTTTAAACATTGACGTATGGCAGATACATTTTATACCTACTAGAAGAACACTTTAACAATTCCTAAGTTAGATGTATTATGTTATTTTCAGAAATCCAATACTAAATTAACGTTTAAGTACATTAATTGTAATTACAATTGCAACTAAACCGTTCCAGGGATATTAATTGTAATTACAATTGCAACTTATTCCTTCCAGGGTGTAGTACTAAAGACGCTAATAAAGAAGCCAAAGAAGCCGAACTCAGCGAACCGCAAGTGCGTGCTCGTGCGGCTGTCGAACGGCAAGGAGATGGTCGCGTACGTGCCCGGCATTGGGCACAACTTGCAAGAGCATAATATCGTGCTTGTTAGGGTTGGACGGTGAGTTTTATATTAATTTATCTCTATATAAATAATAAAGGCACTTATTAAGAAGCCGAACTCGGCGAACCGCAAGTGAGTGTAAATGGTCATTAAGTTTTATCAATTTCCTTTATTTTAAGCGCAAATTTCTTAGCTTTTCATGAGATCCTTCTCCTTAATATTTCGAACACATCAAAAATGGTAGGTATTTTCAAAATTGGTCCAGTTGTTCACGCGTGATGCCATGACCAAGGGAAATAGAGATTCATTTTTATACATAGAAGATTGGTTCAGCCGTCTTTAATGTTCAACTGGTGTTTTAATCTATTATAATAGACGATTTAACTCTTTACTATTTTACTGTTAAAGCTTTGCTGTGAATATTATCGTTTCGATGTTAAGGAATAATTATTTCTATGAAGTTACTCACAAATCAGATGTATTTTTTTATATAATTACCTATAATAAACAAGGCATTTATATAACACATTTATTATAATTTAATTTTATTAATGTTCAAATTTATTCGTTTTCAGTGTAAAAGATTGTCCCGGCGTGAAACTAAAGTGCGTGCGCGGGAAATACGATCTGCCGCACGTGATCAAGCAGAAGGTGTAATATAGTTGTCTAGTTTTGTATGTAGTTCAATATATTAGTTTAAGATTATGCTTTGTTTTACTGGAAATACCTTTACAATAGTTGCCTTAAAATATAACAATAACATTTAAATTGATGATACTCCAAGTTATTATAAATGAATGGCATTTGGTAATTAAAAGGGCTTATGTAATTATCATAGGAATCGTATCAATAGGTCATTTTTAAAGTTATACAAAAATTTTCCCATTCAAAACTGGTACAAACTTACATATTCAATCATTTGAGGGACAAAGTAGTCATTATAACGGGTTATAACAATGTTATAGTAATTTATCTACCTTCAAAATTCAACATAAGTCCGTTGAATTTTTTGCCGATACTTGTGAACTTATAAATATATATTTATTCAGTAAATAAATACCTACTAACTACGTAAATTAAAACTAAGAAATTTTGCACAAAAGGCCCTATAGTGCTCTATATAAATCTATTATTTAAAGAATGAAACAAAATACATTTCACACAGCACATCAATTGCATAACAAAATTACATAAACGTACAACGAACTAACAATGTATGTATTTATTGAATCACCATTGGTTGCGTTTGCGCAAGCCGCGCCCATTTTACAAATCAGGGGTGAATTTTTATAACCCACATAAAACTTACAGTAGTGAAAATGCTTCTAACTTTTTATGGGGTTTTTATCTATATTGCCCAGTTTTTTTGCAGTTTTTAAGTCATTCGTTTGAGATTTTTTAGTTATAAAATAATGATACTTAGCTTGTTATTGTAAACATTAATAAAGAACCTTATCTTTTTTAAGTATGAGGTTTTGTTATGTTACAATCTCTTCTAATGTCTGTTTTAAATATTCGTTAAAATGTTTTGCATCGATTTAAACTATGCTATATAATAGTGACTACCTTGTACCTTGTATGTTAGGTATATAAGACGTCTAGACGTAAAACTATCCATTGCAAGTTTGCTATAAACACAGAATAGAACCAAACACAAAGACACCATTTATTTGAGATTATTAATTTATCTAAATACGATATTCTTATTGTAACAATCAATTAATTCTTATATGGTCATAACTTGGCAAAAATTTAAAAATACTATTGACCCACAATAGGCACAATATTAACTCAAAATATTAAAAATAGTTAGTACTTGCTTAAACTTTTTGGTTTATTCAATTAATCATGTAATAAGTTTTTTTTACGTGTAGCCACAGTTTAACTTAAACGTGGTGGTCCAAGTTTTAACGTATTTCTGGTATGTACATTGGTCTTCAATACTTTAAAATGAAGACCACCGTGACATTCCTGTACTATTGTTGCATCACAAGGGATTACTTGTCGCAAGGATAATCGCTTTTTTCTTTTAAAACTATTGTTAATTTGATAATCTCTTACTTTTTTAAATTAACGGTAAAGTTGGATTTTAATTTTATTGGTACCGTATATTGTTTCATTGCTAGCGGCGTGTTATTTTATTTGTTTCTTAATATTATGTGTATCCATTTATTTAACTGATAAAAATCTATCTCTACTGTAACTTTATATTAAAAGTCTAAGTTAAAGTCAAATCTTTCACATTTCATTGAATAACTACATTTTTTAGCTATTTATCAAAGGAAGGCTTAAGGGCTTGGTCTAGTAGTGCAAACAAATGCATCCTGTCATCCTATATGTAAATAATACAAATGTACTAAGGGAAAGTTGCTCCACTTAATTTTTAAAAATTAAATCATTCATATAATTTAATATTCGTAATAAGTACCAAAAATGACAATTTGAAACAATTTTCGTGAAAATTACACCGGGTGATTTTTTTTTATCAGTACACAAAATTTGCGAATACTTTCTATTGATATCTTCAACTTCATGTTTATATAACTGATCAACTTTTACAAAGAAATTTGGACGAAATATAAAAAAAAATAAGCTTTCCATACAAAATGCATAACTCTATACATTTTTTTCGACCTAAGTTTCTTAGTGAAAGTTGTTCAGTTTAACTAATAAAACGGATAAACAAATTTTGTATTTAATAAAAAATATGTAATGTTTGTGTTAAAAAATTATAAAATAGAAAAATACGCAAATGAAAACAAAAGATATTTATTTCTGACTAGCTTCCGCCCGCGACTCCGTCCGCGCGGATGTCAGTCTTCGCGTCTTCTACAGATTTATTATATTATGTATAATATATAGATTTATATTGATAAACCTAATAAATATTTTGCTAGCATTCTGATGCTTTATCGGTTGCACTGGATTTATCTCTTTTTTTTCAATCGCTTGAATGATATAGGATGGGTCCTTGATGGGCATCGAATGCTGAAGTCTCGAATCAATCAATTCTGACAGTAGGCAATTTATGTAAAATCTTGATAATGGTCCATCATTTTATTTTGCCTAAACGTTACATACTTTTTTTATATATTCTATTTTTAACGAATGATTCACTCCAGTCCAAACAGCAAATAAGCAGACTTCTGCTTCTGCAACGTTTAGTTGTCCCTGAATTTGGAAAAAATAGTCATGATTCTTATCTATGACAAAAGTGTTATTTTTTGCATTGTATTTCAAATATTAAATTTTTTTTAACCGCATCTTCCGCATTCATGTCTTTTGCCGGAATTAGACATTTAACTTCTACTAGTCCCATTTTCCCTTTTTGATAAAAAAATTTACTTTATACACTCCCAAGTGTATAAAGTAAATTTTTTAGATATTTCTCGTTATACTTTTAAAAAGTTATTATTGTCATTTTGCTCATTAGGTAAAGTAATTTCGATATCAGTTTTAAGTTTTTTGATACCTGCAATAATAACGTCATAATCGCCTGCACATACTTATCGATTACACCCTGTATACAATCCACCATCCACATTCATAATGTTTTCCTGTCCTCCTCTCCTTTACGCTGTTCACCGATACATTTTAAATGAGTAAATCTGCTACCACTGAAGGATGTTTCATTGTGATCAGCAAATTTTCACCACTGTTGTCGATTATTTGTTTTTCATTTTTAATCAGCAATTGGGAATCATCAGTTTTGTTTTTTGCAGATTGGTGATGTACCCTAACAATACGTCGAAAAGGGAAAGCATCAACGAATTATCGTTTTCGTCCTCTTTTTTTATTCTTCGCGTCTCTGTTACTTCTGTTTGTTTAGTTCTCAACCCCACTGAATTTTGATGATGTGATGATAATCCATATTCGTTTTAATATTGGTACTTAGAGTTGGTAGACTAAACTAGAAATGGTGGACAAAATTTGTCAGCGCGTCTGTAAGATCAGAATATAAAACCAACATCCTGTATTTAAGTTACAAAATTAATAATCAAACAACATGCCGCTACGTTGAAAATGACTAGAAGAAAAAATTAAAACACCTCGGATCAATTTTGGAGTAAACAAATCATTTTCCCCGTATGGGGATTTCCCCGGATGAACTTGGGAAGTTCAAGTTCTCAATACAAGTTTATATTATATTTCGTATTTCTCAAACGAAAAATAAACATTTTTGGAACTTCAAAAAAATTATATTATAAGAAAATTTATGAGCTTACTTTAGTTTTAAAGAAATATACATCCCTTTACTGACACCCCGTAAAATAAAGAAATTGTTGCCAATCACCTTTGCAATCTATTTGGTTTCATTAACTTTATGTTCGAAGATAATTTTTTTTCTAGTAGTTACACGCGTATTTTTTTCGTTTATTTTCCATATCGAAATCAAATGTTTAAAAATACGAATATTTGCACAAAACTAAGATAAAAATAATCAATTAACAAAAATATTAAATTTAATGAAGTAGAGCAACTTTCACTTCGGTATGAAGGAAAATCGAGCGTAGAGCACACGTCATAACGCTCCGGCCCAAGGAGCGCGACTAAAGAAATTCGCTAGGATTTTTCCTTATTATTTTAAATATTTTTTTAATATTTAAAGAATTATCAAAATTCAAAAAAAAATTTTTTTAAAGGATTAATACTGATTGGTCTTCAACCAACTCGAATAAATTAATGGAAAAAATAACTTTTAGCAGTATTTATCAATCGATTTTGTGAGGCAAAAAATGGGAAATTTAATGAATTTATAACGTTCTAATTAAGAAAATCATAAGTTTTTCGGCAATTGTATTCAGCAGTTTTTAATAACGACTATATAAGGATAATAATGCGCTGATCAGATTGTGTAAATTGTAATCGGTTGCAACGTAGTGAGTGCACAAACTTAGCTCGAAATGATTTTGGGGGAAAGAGACTTATCTTGAAGGCCTGATTAAGGTAACATAAAGTAACTTTATAAATGTGAAAAAATTCACGCGCATTGCGTATATAACACTAATTGATAAACAAGAAAAAAAAAATCAGTTTATCATTTCATTAGCCGGGAAAAAATTGTCAAATAACTTGTTGAAAACGCAATTTTGCTAGACTGCAGCCTTAATGAACGAAAAATTACATGAACCAATTTGTTAATGTTTTTTAGCTCTACTAGGTCCTATTACATTTAATATTTTTAATAGATTGGTTCTCTCATAAACTTTACAAGCTTATTGCATGTTAATAATTAAAGTTTGAGGGTGAGAATTAAAAGATAATATTATTTTATACGAATATCATATAATTTAATTTTCTTACAAGCTAATGCAGTCTGTCATTAAACTAAGTTTACAATAAATAATCTTATACACAAAATTGCACGCGAAATATTATACAAAATTACATCCTATCTAATTACAATATAATCCTAACAAATACAAGGCTGCTGACATCTACTGCAAGCTCTTGAAGCCAATTGACTCTTCAATTTGGCGACTTCGTTTTTCAGATATGTCACTTTTAGCGCCAAATGGATTTCTCGAAGCTTCCTTCTGTCTCTGCTCTGTTTTGCCGCGTAATTGTTCCTTTCCCTTTGCTTTCTGTACGAATCGTCGGCGTTTTGGCTGGTTTGTACTGCGCGGCGCATTCTCGGGTTGTTTCCGAGTAAAGTTCCACCATTTTTTTCCGCCATAGCTCGTAGGGCATCTCTTTCGAAGGCCTGGAAGTCTGGGTCGTCGGACAGCGAGTCTACATCCATCATGTAGCTAGGTCGCTTCCTTTCGTTCACGGACACTGGGGAGTCAGGAGGGGAAATCATTCCTGAACGTAAAGGCGGGCTCGTAGGTATCGGAGCAAAGCTGGAACAGCTCGATAAGGGTGATGTTTCCGGCACTGGCACATACATTGGGTAATAACTGTTGTAATACGGCACACATTCACTTCTGTACTTCGTGGATAGATCGAGGGCTGTGTCCTCAGCGTAGGGCGTCCAAAGGGCCATTATGGTATGATATGTTGACTGTTCGAGGGTTGTCAAGTGACTAATGCTCGTGGACATGCTCACGCGATTTTTGTAGTAAAGGGGCGGGGCCTGGGGTGCGCACCCCAGGGGAAGGGTTGTTTACCTGCCGTAACGGGACCGACGCGTGACAATGTATTGTTTATTGCGGTTCCCGGTTGCGATATTTTTGTTATTGGTGTGAATTATTGTGGTTCAATGTGGGGTATTGTGTAGGATCTGAAATATTTTATCTTAAGAAGATTATATTTTTTGTTGTTAATTTTGCATATTTTTCTAGCGATAAATAACTTATTTTAATGTAAAAATATATAAAGTTAAGATTTGTAGGAGATAAATTATTAAAATTACATGTATTAAACATATTATTACTAACTTATCATGTAGGTACCAACTGAAAATCTGGTGAAGAAAATAACTTAATTATTAATATTATGTAGGCACATTAATCTGTTCTGTTTTTGATGAATTAATTATTTATGTGTTTCTTTAATTGCACGCTGTCTTAAAAATTATTTACTATCAATTAATAAGCATAGCAATTAATAAGTCAAAATAAAGAAAAATTGTTTACTAAAATCTCCAATATCTAATCATTTAATCTTGTTTTTGCATCCACAGCGTAGGTAACAAACAAGAAGTCATTAAGTAATATGTTTTGACATTTTATAATCTGTCTTGTACAAAACACGCTTAGCTTATATTTGTAAACATACCACCATGATTAATTATGTTTACAGGAGGTAATGATGCGTAAAAATTAATAGTTATGATACATCTTATTAAAAATTTTAATCTGTCTTTATTAACTTATTTTACAACAATAACAATTATTGTTTTCAATGTGTATCAATGTATATTTTGTACAAGCATTAGGTATAAACCAATATAACCAATGGAAAAAGATTTACCTCTACAGTGGGTAATCATGTAGTGACTAGTGTCATGTAGGACGTAGGTACCTACGCACATAGATAGGTTCCTACTTTAAATAGCTTAGAAATTAAAGTAGGATATAGTTGCTATTCAATAACGCAATTTTTTCTTCTCGTTTCTCTTAAAATTTCGAATTGACTTGTAACTAGGTATGTAAATAAAATAGGTTAATAGTTACTAATTATTAATAAATAATAAGCAGCAAAATTTTTAAGTAAAAAGTACTACCGGGCTTCTTCCTCAGTACCTATCTAATAATAAAATGCATGAAATAATTGGAAACACCATTTGGTCAAACTATTAGCCGATATGAACGCATTGAGATCCGTCCGAGCGAAAAGATGGGAACAACTGTCGTTTTACTTCCGTATATTTGACAAGAGTTTTTTTAAAGGCATGGACGTATAAAAAAAGACGGACGCCGTATTACGAACTAACAACGTGAAGCCACCATAGTAAGCTAGCGATCGTGTAAAGACAATAAACACGCACACACTCTCACCATAGTAAGCTAGTCGGCCGCCATTACGTCGTGAACTACCGACTGATTAACTGCGTCACTGTTTCACAAAAAATATTTAAAATGCCGTCTTGCGTGGTTAAATGGTGTCGCAACAGTACAATTTTAAATAACAAATCACAAGGGATTACATTCCACAGGGAAGCAAGTTATTTCTTTTATGTTTTAATGACAAAATTATTACGGCAAAATTTATAGAAAAAAATACAGCCGCCATTGTCATCAACACAGCTGTTGCCATGGCAACATGGCACACACACATGGATGTTTCGCCGCCATTACTAGGCTTCACTCAATGTTTAGGCGATATACCGTCCGTCTTTTTTTATACGTCCATGTTTAAAGGTTTGAGATTTTTTTTAGTCTTGGATAAATCTTAAGTTAAGGTTCCTATAACCTAACTAATGGATTTGCAAAAAACAACAACAAACGATTCTTTAGCTCTACGTATGCATAGCATTTATAATTTTTGTAATACGCCTTTGCTTCGCTATCATATCAATTTTTTCATAGCTTTTACTGCATTACATATGCACCTTATTTAATAAATCACAAACTAAATACCTAAACATACAGGCTTCATATAGGCATGTAAATGTAAGAGGGTATAGCAGGATAGGTAGGTATTTGTTTTGAAATAAATGTCCATATCTCAAACAATAATTAAAACAACAAAAACCCTACAAAAATATTTAATCCCCAAAACGCCAATTATAAAATGATATTTAATGCCTCAACCTGTATTCCAAATATTTTTAAAAATCTAAAGAAGGATTGAACTCATAAAGTAATCCTGAGCTATACGGGAAGACTGTTATTCCGTATTCGAATTTCGACTGCGCAAATTTTATTGCTCATAGACAATAGAAAATGGCGGCACGCGTCTACAGATTATTAAAAGCAGAAGATTACGTCGGCGGGAAATTGGGTAAAGAGTAAAGATGTTTAATTTAATCTTTTTATTGATTCTGGAAACGGGTGGAACCAATAAAAAGATTATGCAGGGGGATTAAAAATAATAATAGTAAGTAGTTAGATACCTAAGACTGAGTATACGGGAGTAGATAATATAACTTTGGATATTAAATTTCTAAAACCAGCTTTAGATAAATAATTAACGATAATGTTGTTTCATTGTAGAACACATATTATTTGAAGAATGCTTTCTGTAAATCCAATTAATAACTTTAGTCTATGCTTGTTTGATATTAAGACTCACAATATCGAAGAGAGATACATTTTACAAAAATTATCTTTACTGAAATTTATTTTTTTTGGTTTAAAAATGGAAAATGTTTAAACGGCGCCATTTGCGTGTTATTTTTTTTTAATTCGACGCAACGACAGGCAATGATTTGCAAAAGTCGTCGCCATTCAATGAAAGGGACATTGTAAGGAATTAGGATCTCAGAGAAATTTCGTCACAGTAACTGTACAATATGCAAATGGTTTGTCTCAAGGGATTAAGATAAAAGGGTGTCTGTTTGCTAGCCATTGCAAACATTTTCTGAGAACATCAGTAACGGGCTGTTTGCGTTCTTAAAACTAAACCTCGGGGGATATGTCAACATATTGTAGCTTCGCGTAATTTTATACTGTTGAATGTTTTCATTACAAACATCGCATTGCAATTTTTTTACGCTGTATAATGTAACGTTGTTGGATACAGTTTTTGTTAGTTACTTACTTTTAAAATTGATAACAAAACCTGCGTGTTTCCACATTTTAGGAACGCGCTAATGTTTTGTTATTTTACATGGTAGGTACTGTTACTTAATAATGGTACCTACCTACTTACTTCATTTTAACTTATATATATGTAAAACCATAATACTTATGTAGATTGTAGACAAAATTACAAAGCCACAAATATTCGAACCTCAATTAAATTTTAGAAAATTTTCAAAACCCGTTTCCAACAGTAGTTTAATTTAGTTAAAAGTTAACACTTTTCCAGATGAAACCACGCTAGCTAACTAGCTAGCGTGGTTTCATCGTGGTAGACAATACCTATATCATGATGAACTCATCATAATATAGGTATTGTCTACCACGATAACTATTTATTCAGTTCAATATAAAAGGGAAAGAATATTATAAATCCCAACAGAGGGTTGCATAGGGCGTTAACGTAATTGTTAATATGGACAGGGGTGCAATATGGGGTAGCACCCCTTGTTACACAACCCCTTGCATTATGTATATATCGATCTGATGGAGAAAAAAAAAGCCTGTGTCTATGGGATGGTTAGATTAACTATCTACATTAATACTAGCGGTCCGCCCCGGCTTCGCCCGTGGTACATATGAAAAATAGATGTTGGCCGATTCTCAGACTTACCCGATATGCACAGAAAATTTCATGAGAATCGGTCCACCCGTTTCGGAGGAGTATGCAGACTAACATTGTGACACGAGAATTTTATATATAAGAAGATTATAAAGAGTATTATCTATTTGTTTGTTATAATTATTTAACTCGAGAACTGCTGGATCGATTGCTACAATTATTTTACCATGAGAATAGCAGCTGCTGTAGGTACCTACCAACCATATATTTTTGATTCATGTCTAAAAATCCTATCCTTATTCCTACTTCCTACTAATTCCTACAATTAATATTATAAATGCGAAAGTTTGTGAGGATGTGTATGTGTGTGTGTTTGTTACTCTTTCACGCAAATATTACTGGAACGATTATAATGAAAGGAAAGCTAGTATTATATAAAGACGAAGCATATGAAGAAGTTTGTTGCCTAATTTACCTAAAACAAGCAGCCAGCATACCGTATCATAGGATAAAAAAGTAAGAACGTATAGGTACCTATACCTAAAATCAACCTTGGTACCTACATTATTTATGTTTATTACAATGGTTTATTATTAAAACCTATATCTTCCTATAGGTACCTAGGTACGCTTATTAATGAAAGACAAAAATTGGGATGATGTATGATCCTGCACCAACAACAATCAAAACATGTAAATATCTAATAATTTATCGCATTGTTACTAGTTACATAGTTACTTTTTCTTATCGATCAAACCACTGAACAAGGAAAGATCATACAAATGCCCTGTTTCCTAAAAAAACAATCAGTGTATTATTGTGGTATTATGGTTTATGATAGCATCATCGCCACGCGTCAAGGTGCGAAGCCATGTGTCGCCTGATGACAATCCTTTATTGTTATCTATTATCTTTGGACACGTGACCATATTTAGAATTTTAGATACACTTCTGTAGATAGTTGACCTACTGCGATGATATTGAGGTTCATATTGAATCTATGGGTATCTACTACTTACCTACCTGCTAGATGTTTTTCAAATTATAACATCCAGAACCGTCAACCGAAAAGCATTAAAATCCGTTCAGCCTTTAACCGACTAGGTATACAAATATTGTCAAACTAGGTATAATCTGAGTATAAAATACTTGTTAAAGATAAACTAGGTACATCTATCTTCAACACAGAAGTAGAAATGCATTGGCCATTGGCACATAAAACAGTATAGGTATAGATTATAGGTATGAAACTTACCTACTTTTATTTAAATGCTATTTAAAAAAGAATTTATTGTTTTTAGTAGGTACCTAGGTACCTATCGAACGTATGTATTACTTTACTCTTTGCTATCGAAGTAGTTTATTTGTAAACTCATAAACTGTTCTAATTGTATTTACCTACACGAGTGCCATAGACAATATTTTTATTTCTGGTCAGAGCCGGAGTGACTACACATAAAATAAAATCTGATAAATCGCTAGGATTTACATTCTAACTATTTATGTTTCTCCGAATACAAAAACAATAAAAATATGGGCACCTAATTAATTATCCTATACCTAATATTAATAGCGCAACGCTTACGCACGATTCAACCCTAAAATGCTGGGGTATGTGTTAGGTATAGCTTTCATTGCGCTTTTTATGTATTTTATTTCACTCATGATAAGTACATCAAACGTAAAGTTGCTATTGGTTGAGCGTTTTTGTAGGTATGTTGCGCAAACGCATGCCACGCCTACGACGCGCTGTGTATTATCATGGGTATTATGTACAAACAGATTTGGAATTTCTTGCGCCGTAGCATTCGAAATTTATTTTTTTATAGATAATGAAGATTTTAAACATAGCCAATCTCACGTACCTAATATACAATTTATTGTTCTATAAAGAACCGAGGAGGCTTCTTAAGCCTACGGGGTGTACCTACATTATTACATACATATTTTAATCGTATGATTTATAAGATGGAGGTAAGTAAGGTATAATGAAACAACAAAGTTAAGTATACTCATTTTATTATTCATATTTACAATTGTTTTATCTTATTTAACATTTCATAAACATTTTTCAATCGAATTTTACATTATAAAGTTTATTCATAAACTATACGTTTAATTCTCGCAATAAACAATTATCATTATTTATCATTTCTAAAACACAATACAAAACCTCGAACACAATATTTCTAATGTATCTCACTAACTTCCCTAATACATTATGTTAGGTTAGCATACCGTTTAGATTATGAGTTGTAGTACCTATAGGTAAGCTCATTAAGTTCACAATTCTTCTAAGAATCAACACATACACTGTCTGTCGCAGTGCCCACACACGCTCCCATCCAGCCTGGCTCTCAACTCTGCCAATTTCTTCTTCAGAAATGTCACTTGAAACGCCAAACGCACTTCCCGAAGCTTCCGCCTGTCCCTGCTCTGTTTCGCTGCAAAATTGTTTCTCTCTCTTTGTTTTCTGTACATGTTATCCATCGCCTGAGTACTTTGGACTGCTCGTTTCATTCTTGGATTATTACCGAGTAAAGTGCCACCGTTTTTCTCCGCCATAGTCTGAAAAGCGTCTCGTTCAAACGCCTGGTATTCCGTATCATCTGACAGAGATTCTGCGTCGTAGAAGTCTTGTGTATGATTCCAGCTTTTAATAGAATCTGGAGATATTTGAGATGTAGGAACGCGATACGGTTCATAACTGCCTTCGTAGTATGTGTGGGCTAGTGGTGAAATGGATCGGTAAACATCTGGTGGCTTTTCTGGTTTATTATGTTTTGTTAAATCTAAGGCCTCGTCAGCGTAAGGTGTCCAGAGAGCCATTTTGAGTGCGCTTCCCCTAAATGTTTAAACTCAATTGATGAATGGCCTGTGGCGAGTGGGGGCGGGGCTGGAATAAGTGGTAGGGTTGATCCCTTAACGGGATCGAACGGGATGTTATTTATGACCGCAATACAAACTTGGTTTGCGAGCGTCGTTATGTAATGATTACATAATCTATGAAATGTATTATTTACATTATATTTAATTAATTTGTTTACAGTTTGAAGGTAATTATGTTTGTTATTATGATACAAATTACATGTTATTCAATTAAAATAGAGACTGTTATTTGAAACATTGGTAAATATTTTGAAATTTATTGAATAAAGAAAAATAAATCATTTTTAACCTAGGTAAGCATACGTACCTACAAGGTACCTATATAATAGGTACCTATTATGAAGTCACTTAACTTATATTCTTCGTCAGTAGGGTTGTCACGAGATACTGAATTTTTCAATACTTACCATGATTTTTACACGATAATTTTCTTTACCAATTTTTTTTCATCACAAGGCGACAGTCGACACGCGTTCAAATTTCTTTCCTCACAAAAACACCCATAAACACTGATTACATAAGTATCTTATTTCATACATATTCTATCCTACTTACTAATATTAAATCCAAACACGGATATCTTTTCGACTATTATGAACAGTGTAGAATTACAGGCAGCTGTTACAATGATATCATTATAAAATTTTGTTCCTCATTGTTATTAATCATAAGTGTTATATTTCCCTGCATGTTTTTATGGTGGTGTGCCACGCGCCTGCTATTTCGAAAACCCTTCCTCATTCAACTGTCAACGTTATTTTTTTTCTACATCACAATAATATTTAAGAATTATTTGATTTAAAGAAAATATAGCGTTTGTGTTAAAACTGTTTTAAAACAATGTACATATGTAACTTATAGTAGGTACCTAACTACCTAGTTTGTATAAATTTTATGAATAATAAAGAAATCCATCATAACTGCAATTTGAATAAATAGTAAGTTGATATATAGAAGGTACTTAACCTTCCATATGTAGGTACCTACATAATGCAGCAGCTAAGCTTTTTATTGTACTTTACTTAACGCCAATCTTCAAACAGAACATAATCCATAATCTAGTTCTAGTATTTGCCTAAAAAGTAAAGTAAGGTATTTATCAACACAGAGCAGCAAGATTAAATCCACAATTAATTTCATTAAACAATAGAAGCGTCAATTTCGCGGAACGCCAGGGAATGCCTAATCCCAGCCTCAGCTTAATCCCACCCGCCATAAACAGTTCCTACCATATTTTATTGTCTTAACAATAAATTGCGGATTAACTGTTCATTTACAATTGCTTTGAAATCAAAAGAAATTCTGAAAGTTATAAATGGAAAGAAGATTAAAATATCGACCAAACGATTTCATTTTAGTTTTGATGGTAATCCTATCATAGCTAACTTGCCGAAGTTTTCTTGTTTACTTATATCTTAAAAGTTATATAGAAAATTAATCACCAACTTTCTGCTTTCGAGAACGGCTGGAACAATTTCTATTTCATTTAATATTTGTTATAGATTTAAAGGAGAGAATAATTGCAAGAAACCCTTTAGGTAAGGCGTTTAACTGACTTCCAGAATGGATGAAATTCACACTGAAACTCAAAATTTCATTAAGATTAATATTTAATAGCTTAAAACGTTAAAATATATTATTATTTATTTCAAAGTTGGGTAGGTACACAAACTGTAAAACCGTTTGAATCCTCCACAGCATAGTAAATAAGATGCATTATGACACAAACCATAGATAATTCATATCATTGAAACATCAAAACTGCGTTTTAATAAAAGAAATCCATCTCACTTAAAATGATTTTCATTATTAACCCGTTGCTGTCAGTCGCATAATACAGACCACCACTGGACATTATTTAGTTATGAAAAGATTTCAAAATGGCGACCGGAAACGTAAAATACGCGCAAATGGGGACATCACAGTTGCTTCCTTGATGACGCTTCGATACACTTTTTGAATGGTTATGCTGGACATGCAATTATCTATGGGAAGTAATTTTTATTTTTTGCGCACCCTTGTATGACACATTTGGCAATAACTATGAGATTATCGTGCTATTTAAACGTTGGCAGTAGCTATTACGATCTACTGAATAACATTTTTTAGAACAAATTAGTTTTACTTATTTTCACAGTAACGTTGAGTAAAACAGTAATACTTCCTGCTATACGATTATTTAGCAACAAAAGAACTTCTATTCCTATAACTATTATATAACATCTTTAATCATTATATTGATTTGAGTTTGATTCTGAGATTAGTAATTTATTATCCCTACGCATCCGATATCGATTTACTGCTACAATATTTAAAGAACGAAATACCACGCTATAGACAATATCATCGATATCTAATAAATGTGCAAAAATATTTCAATTTCAAACTCAAACATTTATTTATTCAATTAGACTTCTTTTAGAAGCACTTTCGAATCGTCATTACATATTTTTAACATTTACCACCGATTCGGAAAGCAGTATCTATGGAGAAGAACCGGCAAGAAACTCCATAGCCTATTGCCTAAATGTGTAAATAAACCGTTACTCCAAACCACATAAAGATGTTTCAAAACCACAACTTGATTTATTGTGCGTCAACAATTGAAAAGTTCATTCTTCCCATATAATACCAATAACGGAAGTATAAAATGGATATAAAACAAGAATTAAAGGGAACAGTTAAAACCATCGATCTTCGAATGTCAACAATACAAAATGGTCATGTGGACCGCTATACCGCAGTAAAGGGTTACTGCAATTCTTGCAATATACGCCATGTGGTATTTTGAAGAATTTTATGTGTTATATTATGTTATAACTACCTTTATCTGATATCAATAAATTTATAAATTAAGAAAAGGGAAATCAAATACCGACATTAATTTGATAGATAGCCATTTCATACGATCGAGATTTTTAAAATAAACGGTCCATGTTTTAATTTTTAACAAAAGTCTATATTCTAGTTCCATAATCTTAAGTTTGAAGATAACCATTTTAATAAGTACCTATTAGATGTGTATTAGATACAGATAATTAAGAATGACACAATAATTTGTTTTTTTTTATTTCTCTTCACTTCTTGTACAAAATTAACCACAGACCTACGTAGACAGACATACAAACAAGGAATCCCAAAGTACCTATGGTAGGTAAGGTATTGTAAAAACGGTATTCTCTCAAAAAATAAAATAGTTCTACAACGAAATGTATGCAAATTGTATAATTTGCATTGTTGGCGCATTTTCGCAACAGGGACAAAGGGTTGGCCCGATTGTAGTTGTATCGACAATTAGTTCAATTTCTATGACTACCTAAGCTACGGCCGCGGCGGCGTGACAAATTGAACACAACAAAACATTTCTAATTGTTTCTATTTAATGATCCTATTTAGAAGAGAAAGTTGCTAATTATTTATGCATTTGTTATTCTTTGCAGTGGATTCGCAACACGTCTGAATTATTGGAAAAAAATATTCTGACTTGTATCGCGATGTTTTGCTATACTATAATTTGGTAGATATATATTTAAATACCGATCAACGGTTTTTGACCTTTTGGTTGTTTTAAATTATTTCCCGAGTACTTACAAAATATTTTTTTTTATTGTTTCAAAATGTTTAGGTAAGTAACGTAAATAACACGCAGATACCTAGCGTTACAATCTCAAAAATGTTTCAAAGGCGCAAAATTTTCATTTTTTCACTCTCAAAATTTTTTATGCGAACAAAATAATTGTATAAGATGTCCAACCTTTATGACGCAACAATAAGACCATGTTCCACGGTGGTCTTGGATTCAAGAAGCCGAAACTATTTAAGTTTAATGTACCTAGCTTGGATTTTACACTAATTCTTGCTTGGGACTCAAATCTTTTTACTAGTTGTTCTTGCGTCATGTTAGATTTTTTTTTTATATTTTCTAGTTTCCTTCAGAAAAAAACTAGAGATAGTAAGGAACTATTATGTATATCATGTGATCTAAACTTATATTAAAAAGTGTAAGTATACCTATTTATTTATTTTATTTAAGTAATTAACTATTAATTTATTTATCTAATTTATAGTTTTAGTTGTATACGTAGTATATTATTATTAGTCTGTGGTTTTAGTTTGTTTGTTACAATTTAACTCAAAAACTACCTAGGTATCATAGATAGATAAACGTTCGCATTTATAATGTGTATGAATACTTTGTTTTTTTTTTTTTTGATAAAAGCTAAAAATTCTTTTCGAGTACATAATTCGAATATTCGAATCTTTTTATTCGTAGTCGGTAGCGTTAAAAGTTGAAATGTAGGTAACTTATTGCTCTGAGTAGGTAACTCTTACTTTTTTATTCAGCGCCATCTAGTATTTATGAACAGAGTGTATGCAAAAACGTTAAACATGTGGTAATACGTGGGAATACTATTTTTGCAATAATTATGTAGTTATTGCAAATTCCCCCTTGAAATAAAATAATAACATTTTTACATTTTAGGCCTTAGACATTACAATAAAATTGCCACTTATGTCATCTGTATTTGTAAACAGAAATTAATTAGTTATCTGTGCATAGCCATCTTGGAAAATTAAATTATTTGACTGATCCGCGAATCGGAATAAATGTTATGTTTTCGTTCTACCTACAAATATAAAGCAAAAATTTCGCGCTGTACCACGTCGTACTCGTGGCTATTCCGCTGCCGCCGCCGTTACAAGTCAAATATCTACAGGTCTGAAGCAATTCCACAATCAGCTGTCACATATCTGACGTGTATGGAACACAAACAAAACTGATATTTTGCGGTGATATGCTGCAATCGAGATGAACGGCACGTTTTATGAGCAGCTGGGGGGTGTGGCAGGAGTGTTCGAGCAATGGGGCACGTGCGAGCGGACGGTGGTCGCGTGCGCGCTGGCCCGCAGGGTGCCCTGGCCAGGGCTACGGCTGGTGCAGAGGACTGTGGAGGCCGCCCTGCAGAACCATGTAGAAGACGAGCGCCTGGAACGGGACGCAAATGACGAAACGCTCTTAGCCAGCTTATTGGCGGCAAGAGCAAATGATGACGATGAAGAAGGTATTTTGTTAATATGTAAATATTCATAATTTATTCATCCATACTGCAATAAAATCCAGTGATGATAAGAAAATTCCATAATATAATTGGAGATTGTATGAAGCAGATCCTAAACGCTAAAAAAGCAGTGAAGGAGGCAAAAATAATGAGACAATTTTATTATCAGATTAAAACTTAAAAATTTAACATCTCATAGCAAATACTAAAACTTATTAATTTCTTACAATAGCAACAGTAAAATATATGTTCCATATGTAATTTTTTCATTCTAAATCTTTTCAACAATCTTGAAAAAGTTTATTGAAGGAACAAAAAAATTTTGTTTACCTTCACAAATTATTATGAAAAATCAAGTTAATAAAATTTATACAACAGATATGTTTGTAATACATAATTATAAATAATGTTCGACAGACAGTGAACGGCTCCGTCAACTCCTGACCCTATTGCCGCTGCTACGAACAGACAATGAGCGAGCCAAGAATGTTTATGTGGGTGCCGCACCTGCACTTGTGCAGCGCTGTGTGGACGCACCGCGGAGAACAATAGCACCAGACCTGTGTAGACAGCTGCTTTCGTATCTGCTGGTGCATCCCGCACTTACACATAATGACCAGAGGTATGCTTTGAAGTAGTAAATTAAAAAAAATAGACGGGTTGCACTCCGGGAGTGCCGGCAGAAGTGAAAACTTGATTATTAACATTGAGCATGTTTGATATTTTGGAATGGTATCCGTCTTACGCTTTTTCGATCAGGTCACGTGTCCTGACGCGAGTTTAAGATTTTATACCCATTAAAGAAAAAGTGCTCAACGCCACTAAAGAAGTTTTCACTTCAATAAATAAATATTCCAGGACAATTTTCACACGCGGCACGATCTGATCCCATACTAAGCTTTTGCTTGTGTTGTGGAGACCAGATGGCTGATAAACATACATATATATAATTTTAAATAAATACTTATATAGATAATTTACAGCCAGACACAGAGCAAACATCTGTTCATCACACAAATATTTGACCTGCATGGGAATCAAACCCACAACCTCTGGCTTGGAAGGTAGGGTAACTACCAACCAAGCCAACCGGTCAGTCAGAAAACAAAGACAAATTGAATTTATAAAAATACATGTTTCATGTTGATTATTTTTTTTTTTGCAATAATAACAAACTTTCAAATAAGTAAGAACAGATTTTTTAATTTTAATCATGCTGAGATTAAGATAAAAGATAATTCAGTACATTATCAAAAAAATGAAACAAATTGTAGTATTTATTTGAACTATGCACCACAGTTATCAATCTACAAAAAATGAGAGGTTGTTTATGATTTGAAGACCCAGTTGATACAATAACTGACAGATTATATCATCAGGGAAATTTATTCAACTAGTCATACTTATTGCATTTTTTATCTGCTTTTTATAAAAAAGAAATATGTATTCATATATTTTTAAATATTTTTTGTACTATTTAAAATAATATGTAGGTTTACTTATTATCACATTAAAATTGATATTTCAAAATATGAAACCAAGTCTTTAAATTTTTCAACCAATAAGTCAATCAAACTTTGACCACATATTGTAAAAAAAAAATTAAAATCTTTTGCTAAATTAAATACAGTGGTGGTCACATAATTAAAGACACTAAGAGCATTTTACACTACCCAAAACACTTCTCTCAACATTTTTTTTCACACTACCATTGGAACTTGTTAAATAATTTTAAAATATTCAGGTATGTGTTTTCTAATGCTAAACTAAATTTTATCTACAGAACTTGTCGGTTTGTTAGATTTAATTCGGTTCATCCGTACTACTAGCAGTTTTAACCTTGCAAAGGTCTGGCCATATAATTAAAGACATTAGACTCGCTTATGAGAAATATAAAAAAATATTATTTAAATGAGATTATTTTTCCAACACAAAATGCCTGACGTATTTACAAAATATTTTTACACTTTTCAATATTTGGTTGCATGTCCTTTGGCAGTAATGACGGTTTACATCTCTTGGGCATTGAAGTAACTAATTTTGTACAAGTTGCATCACTAATTTGGTTCCATTCTTCGAAAATGCTTTACAAAGTTAGTCGACGTTTGATGACCGCTTTGCCGCGACTTCTTTCTTTCTTGATTCCATAAGTTTTCGATCGGATTTAAACCCGGGCTGTAGGGGGGACCAATCCAAAACAGTTACAGATTGGTTCCTTAACAAGCACTTCACTACTTTTGCCGTGTGCTTAGGATCATTATCGTGTTGAAAATTCCAAACAAAAGGTAAATTTTCCTCCGCATAGGGCAGCATGTATTGCTCTTAAATATACTTGTACTGGAATTTATCCATGTTGCCTTCTGTCTTTTTGACAGGTCCAATACCAAGTCCAGAAAAACAGCGCCACAAATTGATATTTCCACCCCCATGTATGACTACTTATTAGTGTATGGTTGGATCTATTTCCTTATTGAGATGGCGTCTTACATATTGTTTTCTGACAGAATTAATCATATTAATCTTAGTTTCATGCAAAAACAGCACATGTTTCCATTCTCGTTCAGTCCAGTGTTCGTATTTTGTAGCAAAGTCAAATCTTGCCTTCACATTTTGTTTTTTCAAAAGTGGAACTTTCCGAGATACTCTTCAGTGCAAGTCTTCCTCACACAGTCTCCGTCTTATTGTCCTTGCAGACACCCCCTTCAAGCCTGCTGCACCATACAACTCTGAACTGTATCAGTTACGACCCTTTAAATGGATCTTTTTTAGCCAACAACACCATTTTTTAATCTTTCGGCCGAGTAGTTTCACTTGGTTTTGATTTTCTGAGTATGTTTTCGGTCGTGTGGAACATCTTGACATGTCTTTATAGCATTCATAACCATATCCTTGGAACATTTTAATTATCATGGAAGTTAAAAATAATTTTTCTTGTGGACGAGTCGCAACTCTTGTTTTTAACCATAATAATTGATATTAAAACAATTAAACATGTGAATTTTAATTTTAAATGTTAAATATACTCAAAAAAATTATGGAGTGTCGACGATTTATGAAATTACGCGGCAAAACGAAGAAAAGCACAGTGCTGTTTCTTTTTATTTATAAAAAATTATAACTCATTTCTTGTTGTCTTTAATTAAGTGGCCAGCTACACGTACGTAAACAAAGTTTGTGTTACATTCCCACAGAGAGCAAGTGTCGAAACTAACAAGGAATATAACTATTTTTTGTCCCTCATTTTAAAGAACATATTGTCTTGTATGGTTTAATAAAAATAATATTAGATTAAATACCTTTTTCAGATAATTGTACTTCCTAATGTAAATCTTTTATGGTCAATTCGGGGGTGTCTTTAATTATGTGACCACCACTGTATATCCTCCATAATAAAGTTTCTTGTAAGAGTGAATAAAATTCTTATGTTCACCTCTTACATAAATCTCACATTGTTTTGTAAAACTACCTTTACAGGACGTTAACACAATGGTTACGATACCTAGAAAATCATATATCAGGTAATAGAAATACAGAATCAGTGTGGCAGCAGCGGATAGACCCCTGCCTACTGCCCGAGACAAATATTTGGAGCACCAATAATGCTTTTAGACGCACCATCGGCAAGAATGTAGAATTCAGAGGCATACTTGATGCAGTAGACCCGCCGTCCTATACGGATTTGTTACAAGAATCCTTCTCCAAGAATGGAAGGGACGTCGATATTAGTTTAGAAGGAGACATATTGAATTTTGACGTAGCTATTGGCAATCAGAAATCGCAGAGATCGAATAGTCTAACGCCGCCGTCGACGAATTTCTTGCAAATATCGTCGTCAGCGGAGAATTTGAGCGACGAACCGTTTGTACAGAAACCTAGGAGTTTTTCGTTATCGAGTGAACATAGTTTAGGACAATTGAGGCCAATTAGTGTTATGTATGGGACGACGGGCAGTGAGACGAGGTTGGATGACTTGCGGTCGAACAATTATACGGAACATCCGGGAATGTCGACCGTAGGGGCGTGGTTGAAGAGCTTGCGGCTGCACAAGTATGTGTGGCTGTTCACCAATATCACTTATGAGCAAATGATGGCGATAGATGAGAAATATTTAGAAAAATTAGGTGAGTGTTTATTTTATGTTGTTGTTTTTTCAGTTATTTCAAGAGTTGGCATTGCCTTCATAAATTTTCAGTCATTTTCAGAATTTAATTAAAAATAAATATACATAAATTTATATTATAATAATGACCATAATGAAGTGAAATATATAGAAATTTTTCGGTGACAACAAAATATCACATACACCACAACTTGCACATGACGTGTTTTAAATATTTATCCTTTTATATCTTTGTAACTTGTTACCAGCCAAGTACCACACGAATAACAATAATAAAACAATTCCAGGCGTAACAAAAGGTGCCCGGCACAAGATACTCCTGTCCATTAAGAAGCTGAACGATAGACCAGCGATTCTGGAGGCGGTGCGAACTGAACTCGCATCGAATCCAAGTCCTGGTTGTGTGGTTCGAGCGCTGGAGAAGCTCCGGGGGGTGTTGCTGTCTCCGATGCCCCCAGGGTCCGATCTACCTGCTGGGCTGGTGCAGGCTTTAGATCTCGGTGAGATTTTTATAAGAATTGGTGGTAAATGTTAAATGTTATGACCATTCAAAAGTGCTTTTATATGAAGTCTTATTGATTTAAATATTTGAGTTTGATAGGTTATGAATTTGTAGAACTAACAGTTGAAACGATTTTAGTCGTTGACTGTTAAGGTTGATTATAAACAATGTTATTATGTTTATGTTTAAATCATATCTTTAATATAAAAATGAATCGCAAAATGTGTTGGTAAGAGCATAACTCGAGAACGGGTGGACCGATTTCGATAATTCTTTTTTTATTATATTCCTTGAAGTACCAGGATGGTTCTTATGTAGAGAAAACATAAATATGTACCACGGGCGACGCCGGGGCGGACCGCTAGTAGGTAATAAAATAATATGTAGCTGAATTTTTTATTCAATTTAATCCTACAAAAAACATTGTAAACATGAATTGTACAGAAACATAATAGAACATGTGAATGTTTCAGCATCAAAATGTATGACGGGCGAAAGTAATGTGAGCACTACGGACGGAGAGTTGGACATGTTAGACCCAATGTCGCTGCATTGTTGGCTGGTGGAGAAGGTATGTATTTATTTTATTGCTTGAAGTACTAAATGTGTTCTACTTTAATGTATGTATAATATAATTAATTTTGGCGAAAGAACTTGTACTACAATATAAATGTTATTTGGTTGGCTCATAAATGTTTCACTGCCCAGCCGTATCAGTGATGTTCAAACGGCAGTACCAGTAGTATAATATTTAAATTGTATGTTTGTGTTGCGTGTGGCATATATTGGCAGATGGAATCTTAATACCTATATATTAAAAATTTATTATGTATTAAGATTCATAATGAATTTTTCATTATGTAGTTTTGTTGTTTATAGTAGAGTCATTATAATAGGCAACATAATATGACAGTTCAACAAAATTCAACATCGTAACCTATACCCGGCGCGGCCTAAGATGATCCCTATGACAGTTCGTCTTAGTGATTGCTCGTATGATGGATCGTGTCGATACTTTACTATTTTATAGGCTAAGGCGTGGTTTGCATTCAGTCACGTCGGTAAACATGTTTTTACAAATATTATAAAATGAATTTTTAACGTCTATTATGTAAACGAAACGGTAAGTAAAACGAAAGTTTTCCAAAACATAAAAATGCACCTTATCATTTTCTCGTAATCTTTAACCCGTTTAACACAGTGTATATTATTTTATCATGAAAATGGAATCCCCCATTTAATTTTTCTAAAAAACTTATATTATCATAGGTAAGTAAATTAACGCGAACGGTAATTAATTAATTAATTATGCTGCGATCTTCTGTTCCATTCAATAGTGAATGAACTATAGCTTAAGCATGGAAAAAATGTGAACTCGTTTCCATTATCGAAATTTGTTTATCGATACTTTCCGCACTAGTCGATAAATGCCAACGATGTAAGTTTTGAAGGACGTAAACGTAAAGTCAGATTGATATAATTTCTCGTAAATGTTAAGAATTGTTATAATTCCAACGGAATATCATTGTAATGGCATAAAGCTACGTAAAAATTAATAAATGCCATTTTTAGACGCCTCCAATACGTTTCTAATTTAATGGTGACGCCATTACAAGTTTGTCTCTTGAGAATAACTGTCAGTGTCATAGGGATCATCTTAGGCCGCGCCGGGTATAGTAACGATGGCATGGAACAATACGTTATTTCGCTTTGTTATATATAAATTGTATATATGTGTTGTATTGCAGGCGCTGCACCACGAGTCGTTCCGGTTAGGCTCGCTGCAGACGGCGCTGCGGAGACTGCGGCACCGCCTGCCGCCGCGGCAGTTCTTCCGCCACGTCAGCGAGCTGCCTGCGCTGCGACGCAACAAGCCGCGGTGAGGCACACACACACACACACGCACACGCACACACACACACACACATCAATCTTAACCACTGTGAGACTGCACACGACCTTCTTATGCAGACAACACGTGAGCTTAAACTGGACGTGGTAATCATCTCCGAGCCTTATAAGCACCTGAGTAGTGGGTCCTGGCTCACTGACAAAGATGGGAAAGTTGCCTTATGGACCTGTGGTAAGAGCCCCGTAGAAAGTATCAACAATAAGAACACTACTGGCTTTGTGAAGGCAAGGATCGGAGGAATATACTTTTACAGTTGCTACGCCGCACCCAGCCTATCAATAGAAGAATTTAACGATCTCCTAGACAACCTTGTAGATGACGTGCAAAATAACTTCCCAGTGGCGATAGCGGGTGATTTTAACGCCTGGGCAATTGACTGGGGCAGCAAAAGCACAAATGCTAGGGGAAGGGCGTTAATCGAGGCAATGTCTGCAATAGATGTGGTCCTACTGAACAAAGGCAATAAACCTACATTTAGTAGAGGCGAAGCAAGCTCGATTGTTGATGTAACATTTGTTAGTAGCGTTCTTGCAAAGGAAAATACCTCTTGGCATGTCTCTGAGGTTTATACTGCGAGCGATCATCGAGCATTATATTGGGAGGTAACGAGCGGGCAAGTAAAATCCAGACCAGTGAAGCAAAAATCAAATATAAATGGCTGGAAGGTCAGTATTTTCGACCCCGAACTCTTCCATGTTACCATGGACGATCGACCAACTCAAGCACGCTATGCGTCGGACAAGGCTCGGGAGATTATCAGGAGAATAACAACTGCTTGTGATGCAACCATGCCTCGAAGACGAACAGGGAACCATCTGCCACCGGTTTACTGGTGGAATGAAAACATTGCCGAGCTAAGGAGAAAATGCATCCGTGCTCGACGACTCTCCCAGAGATGCAGAAAAACACCTCACTTTGAGCAACTCTACAAGAACTATAAGGAAGCTCGCTTAGTGTTAAACAAAGCAATCAAAGAGAGCAAAAGAAACTCTTGGACCAAAATGTTGGAAGAGGTAGAAAGTGATCCCTGGGGTAAACCGTACAAAGTGGTCATGAAACAACTAAAATATAACCGGACTACACCACCTAAAAATCCAACCTTCTTGAGGAAAATAGTCACCGTGCTATTCCCTCAGCAAGCTAAACTAAAACATAAAATAGTCCGTAATAAGAACGCTGTAATACCCCCGGTCACACACAAGGAACTGATAGACGCCTGTAACAGAATTGGAAACACCAAAGCTCCCGGATTAGATGGAATTCCTAACGTAGCCCTGAAACAGGCAGTTAAATCTGTACCGAGTATCTTTTTGGAAACCTTTGACGCCTGTCTCAAAGAAGGAATCTTTCCCACAATCTGGAAAAGGCAAAGATTAGTACTGCTCCCGAAAGGTAATAAGCCCCTCGATGAACCGTCATCCTACCGTCCTCTTTGTATGATTGACACGGCTGGAAAAATATTTGAGAGAATAATACATAACAGAATTGAAGAAGTAGTCGAACCCCTACTGTCGAACTTCCAATATGGCTTCCGGAAGGGTAGATCCACCCTAGATGCTATCGGACTTGTGATTGACACCGCCAAACAAGCTATTTCCGGGACTAGATGGAGGGGAGGCTCCAAGAAGTACTGCCTTGTTGCTACCTTAGACATAAAGAATGCTTTCAACTCAGCAAGATGGGATGTGATAATGGCAGCGCTTTCAAACCTGAAAGTTCCAGATTATCTTCAGGATATAGTAGCCAGCTACTTTAATGACAGGGTCCTCATATATGACACTGAAGGTGGACCTAAGGAATACAGAGTTACCGGAGGAGTACCGCAAGGTTCAGTACTGGGTCCCCTTCTATGGAATATTATGTACGATGGACTGCTCAAATGTAAAGTACCAAGTGAAACACAACTCGTTGCATTCGCCGATGATCTGGCAGTGGTGGTAGTAGCCAAATACTTGGAGGAAGTAAATTGGGTATTTGATAGGACCTTTCAAGTAATTCAAGAGTGGATGAACTCTGCTGGATTGGAGCTAGCAAAACACAAAACTGAGGCCGTACTTATTACCAGTAGGAAACTGACAGAAACAATGTCACTCAAAGTCGGCAACTATGAGGTTACAACGCAGCCATACGTACGCTACCTTGGGATAATGCTTGATTCACGGCTAAACTTCAAACATCATGCCGAACACATAGCAACCAAAGCAGCGGTGGTAGCGACAACGTTAGCCCGACTTATGCCCAATATTGGAGGTCCCAAACAACATAGAAGAAGACTTTTATCATCTGTGTCAACGTCGGTACTCCTGTATGGTGCTCCACACTGGTCTGACGTGCTGCAAAAACAACAACCCAAACGACAGGTCGCGTCGACGTACAGGGTCAGCGCATTACGTATTGCCAGCGCATTCCGCACCGTGTCCGTGGAGGCATCATGCGTGATCTCAGGATTACTTCCAATTGAAGTCCTAGCAGAAGAACGGAAGAACCTATATAATCGCAAGAAATCCAGCACAACACTCACAATGGCTGAGTTGAAAAGGGATGAAAGACGAAGGAGTGTCGAAAGGTGGCAACATATATGGGATACCTCCACTAAAGGAAGATGGACTCACCGCCTCATCCCGAAAATTAAACCCTGGGTCAACCGAAATCATGGCGAGGTCAATTATTACCTGACTCAAATGCTTTCTGGCCACGGTTGTTACCGAGAATACCTGCACCGGTTCAAACACGAAGACTCTCCAGACTGCACAACATGCAGCGGACAGGACGAAAACGCCGAACATGTATTCTTCGCATGTCCAGATTACCAGGAAGCTCGGCAGACCTGGAAAAGTATAGTAGGAGCAGAAGTTTGTCCTGAAACGCTAGAAGCAGCGATGCTCTCATCAAAACAAGCATGGGAAGCAACAAGCAACTTCGCAACAGAGGTATTAAAAGACCTACGAAGCAAGGAGCAGATGCGAAAAGCTGTGGCGTAATACCTAAATAAGAGGAAGAGCAGCAATGCTATACGTCCCCCCGTGAAGTAAAGCCTAACGGCCATCCCACGGGGATACGGACTGGAGAAAGAGGGTTGTTTTAGTCGGTATGGACCATGAGACCATGATCGAGACCGACATACCAGGTCACAGATCTAGACCTGAGATACTCAACGGTATTTTTTCCCTCTATAATAAAAAAAAAAAAAAAAAAAAAAAAAACACACACACACACACACACACACACACGCACGCACACATACGCCCACACGCACGCACCGGAGACGTACATGTTAAGTACATTAATAGTGGAGCCAATTTAATAGGCAACATTTGACGTCTATCAATTTTATCTTCGTAGGGAGGTAACCTGCCTAAAAAACATCGATTAAAGTTAATGGATCGATATGGACTTGAAACATATGGCAATTTTAAAATTCATTAGGCAAATCCCTGTCCAAGTAATATATTTTCTTTCGTAAATTCAAGGAGCAAAATAAAACAAATATCTACATAATTAAAAAAAATGTGTTTATTCAGGTGTACTTTATAGTTAACTTTATAGATAATTTTTAGAATTCTAAGAAAATTGTCTGGAATTTTATGAGTATTATTTACTTACTCAGGGTATGCATAACTAAGTGCCTTTCAGCTTAGAACACCGACAACCGGTCAACAAATCGAGATGAAATTTCAAATCTGTTATTTTTTGATATAATTTTATTGTTTAAGTCTTTTTACGTAATCAGTACATGCAAAACTATAAACCCCTATCATATACACCTATAGACACAAACGACGGAATCCATATCAATAAAGTATTCAAACCAATATTTCTCCCACAGATGGCGTCTCCCCCAGTCAACGACCCGCGGCCGTCGCCCCTGGATGCCCCCGCCCCCCCGCGGCAAGTCCAACTCCTACCCGCCCTTCCCCCCCTTTCCCCCCACACTACGACTCCCACATTTACCCCCTCCAGATGACTACTCGAGCCTAGACGCGCTATGCTTGCAAATGACAGAACAAGCGATTAATTAAGGGGGTTGGGGTCGATTGGAAATGACATAGATAAAAAATTCTATATTTTGAAGCGGGGTAAGCGGTTCGGAATTGACGTAGATAACTAAATTTTTGGACATAGACAACATTTGGTTTTGGAATTGAGCGACTTGTTTATGGTAAAAAATTAAAAATTTGTTGTTTTTTTTTACAAGTTTGAAGTTTGTTGTTTAAGGTGTTGGTGATTGGTTGATGAGCAATAATATATTTAAATCAACATATTGTTAATTATCAAATTGATTTACAGCAATGCAGGTAAAAATCAGTTTTGATCATCAATTGATAGCCTTTTTATGATAACATGGCTTTTAAATTTATTTTTATTTACAAGTCCATTTTTACATAATCAAAAATGAAATCGCCTCGAGAATATTTCTTGTTCAATTCGAAAATTTTGTAATTCTAATAAATGTATTTATAATATTTATGTAATATAAATTTAGCGTATAAATTGCTTTTAAGATTATTTAGTGAAGGATGCTAAGTCGCTCGTTCGCCTACGTATATTTCGAGCTTAGACTATTCGATTAATTGCAGTACATGATATATAAAACCTTTTAAAGGGTCTCAAAACCGTCACAATGCATCGATACATTTATAATACTTGCGTCCTAATAACACCAATCTGTATAAACGACGTTTAAAAAATACACATAATATCGGTTCATTGAGATAATCGAAGACTATTATCCTAACCATTTAAAAATGGCGCTCGTTTTGTATACGTATTACAATGGCATAGTTATTTATACAAGGGACATCAATTTATGGTTGCGTTTCGCTTCATATTCATAGTAAAAAAAGAATTGTTTTTGTCTCATTTTTAAACTTTGAACCTCATCATAAAGCGGAACGCAACCAAACCAAACATATAGTTTATGGCCAATATTCTAGAACAAATATTCGATAGATAAATATACCATCTCATAATATGCAATGTAATAAAAAGAGACGGATATAACATTTATCCTTCATGTATGTTAACGGGTGAAAAATCAACCATTAACGTAATAAGTTTAGATAACATAGTACATGCATATGACAGACTACAGGGCGTAATAACATAGTCACAGATAGCTTTAAATAAAATCCAATTCAAATACAAAATTCGAAATCATATTCCGTTTATCGAAACGCGTAATTTTTGTAGCAATTAAGGATATGACAATATTAATTTTTATATTTTTGCACTGCGTAAAATTCACTTTAATTTGTATATGGGGAGCTTATATTATTGTATAAATCATTAATTTATTTATTAAGTTTTATTATTGTGTAGTTAATTCTTTTTTCGCAAACGTTCACGAATCATCGTTCAAGTTTGTACATACAATTAAATAATGGAACGCGATACATCGACACTATCCGCCTTTATTGTTATGGCGGTGATTTTACAAAATAATATATTTATAAGAGTGAGAGTGTACATCAAAGTGTGCTGCGCCATCTTTATGAGCTGATTTTTATATTTTTTTTTTCCAGAAAATAAATCAAACCTATTCTACATTTATTTACTGTTTTCGATGAGCTCATAAAGATGGCGTATGCAAGCGTGAAGCTATGTCCTGAATTTCTTTGGTGCTAATTTGCAACATTCGTTTTGGGTTAGCCATTAGTAAGTTAGCTAGATGTAGATTTCACAAGCACTGCCTGTCAGCAGAGCTTATTAGATTACCGACGGCCTAAGTGCTCGGGCTCGGGCCAATTGTAAGTAATTATTGTTGTGTGGTGTGTATGTTGTTATTTTGGCGCGCGATAGCATTACCCTGTCAATGTCAAAATGTATGACGTTCTATTTTTTTTTTAATTTCATTGTCTATGCTTTTTTTCGAATGAGTTTGTACTTTAACATCAATTCAGATGTTTATAGTGCAGTATGTAGATCATTACTGATTGCTTTCCAAGTCTAGGCCAGTAATGCTATCACACAGCCATGTTTAATGTTATTGTGCAAGAGACCAGTTGACGGACAGCACTGTTAACTTATTTAGGTGTAATTGTTGACTGATTGAATAATTTATATTTCAATATCATTAATTTTTATTTTAAATGTTATATAGAATGCTATCTTTTACGGAGGTTTTGACTGGATCAAAATTATTTTTGATTGTGAAGTGTGCAATTTATTTTATATTGATTTCATTATAATATGGTTACTATTGTATGGTTATTTCTTCACATTGTGTTGACAATTACAGATGTATATGCAAAGTCTACATTCGATCTATTGTTTTATTTCTCAATTTGTTCTCTGTAAATTACTTCATTTCTCTATTTCTGTTTTTTATCTAAATTACTTTCTTCTTGGACTGTGATAAACACTTGATTAGTAAAACCTATTAAATAAATAGTTAATGCAATAATCTTTTATTTTTGAAACGATTATTCGTCGTATACAGCGATGGCTTTGGTGAGGTGTGACATCTTTAGAAATTGCCAACTTACATTTTGTTGGTTGTAAAGATACCTACTGATCATGGTAGCAAGTCCTTAGAAAGTAAATAAAATTGTGAGACGTGAAAATAGTGAAGATTGTTTTTTTGTGTAGCCCACTTGCCAAGTTAGGTGTGAAAGGGAAAAAAACCATACAGGCGTCATTCAAAGTCATATTTTCTTGTTACAAGTTAATGTTCATACTGAAATCTCCAGTGTAAGACATAAGCTTCTTGACTATTTGACTTTCCCGTATAATATAATATAGGTACTCTATGATTTGACTAATTGACTATTAGACTAGAGTAGATAATTTTTGAAACAAAAAAAAATCGCAGTCGGATGAAACCCATTAGAAAAGGAGCGGAATATGATAAAAATGTATGGAAAAATAAATTACGGTCAATCCGAGTTCGGGAAGCGGGAGGGGGGAGCTTTTAAGAGAAAAAAATGGTTTCTCTCGATTTCCGACAAAACTACAAGTCCTATAGAAAAAAGTTCAATGGCAAAGTTGTAGGTAACTAAAAGTTCTACAACTTTTGTATTCACAATTTTTTCACATAACCTCAAAATTTAGGTGAAAAATTCAAAAAACCAAGTTTTTGGTCTTTTATTTTTATCTACTTCAAAATTTATTATTTTTCTACGAAATTTGGTGGAAACTTACTTTATTATGTCCTAAATACACTGTAATTTATTTGATTGAAAATATTTATTTTTTCGCCTTATTTTGAATTAATACCAAAAAAACAACCTAATTTTCAATCGAAAAGTCACCCGTCAAAATATCAGCTTTTTTCAAAAACTTGGGGTGCCTTTTATTCATTGAAATCTCTACTTTCATATGGTGTAAAAAAAATAAACACCACCATAGTAAATGTTCTCAGGAAATGCATACAAACAGTGTGAAAATTAGCTTTTACTAAATCAGGCACACTTCTCGAACTACCTGAAATGTTTTTATCGACATCATTTTGCTTTTGAATATGCTGTAAAATATTAAACTTAGAACAGATAATTATTTTTCTTTTGAAATATTACCGAAAAGCCGATACAAGAGAAGATATAGGGTTCAAGAAGTGTGCCTGATTTAGTAAAAGCTAATTTTCACACTGTTTGTATGCATTTCCTGAGAACATTTACTATGGTGGTGTTTATTTTTTTTTACACCATATGAAAGTAGAGATTTCAATGAATAAAAGGCACCCCAAGTTTTTGAAAAAAGCTGATATTTTGACGGGTGACTTTTCGATTGAAAATTAGGTTGTTTTTTTGGTATTAATTCAAAATAAGGCGAAAAAATAAATATTTTCAATCAAATAAATTACAGTGTATTTGGGACATAATAAAGTAAGTTTCCACCAAATTTCGTAGAAAAAAAATAAATTTTGAAGTAGATAAAAATAAAAGACCAAAAACTTGGTTTTTTGAATTTTTCACCTAAATTTTGAGGTTATGTGAAAAAATTGTGAATACAAAAGTTGTAGAACTTTTAATTACCTACAACTTTGCCATTGAACTTTTTTCTATAGGACTTGTAGTTTTGTCGGAAATCAGGAGAAACCATTTTTTTCTCTTAAAAGCTCCCCCCTCCCACTTCCCGAACTCGGATTGACCGTAATTTATTTTTCCTTTTATTTTCATCACATTCTTCTCCTTTTCTAATAGGTTTCATCCGACTGCGATTTTTTTTATCTTTTCATTATTTTTAAAGGCTTCTACCCCAGTCTATATGTACTTTCCGTCGATAAAACAGTGAAGGCGAATTAGTTTGAGCGGTTTTGAGTAGATGTCGCTACGTAGCACAGACCATACCTCAGGACCTTCTCAGGACCTAAAAGGCTTATTAGACCACCCAATTTTTAGGGACCCTTAGGCCTTTGCCACACTAGACGGAAACTCCGTCGCCGAACTTCCGCGGCGGAACGCCAATACATGTTATTGCATATAAAATACAAATAACGGGCACACTACGCGGAAGATCGGTCGTTCCGTCGCGGATGATCCCGCGTTCCGAGCGGACCGTCACTCGCTCGCGTCTGATCGGTCGTCCGCGCACCGATCTTCCGTCAGCGTAAGATCGGCAACGTTGCATTACAGGTATTTGTATGCATCGCGCCACATTCAGCGGATAACTCGCAGTGACGACCACACCGTATAAGGGCAGTTAGCCGACTGATGATCTGCCACTGAATATTCAGTGTGGCTGGTACCGTATAGAACGGATTGACCGCCGCGGAAGTTCGGCGACGGAGTTTCCGTCTAGTGTGTCAAAGGCCTAACCCTAACTAAGAGTGGTGTAATAAGACTTAGGGAGTTAGGCCTTTGACACACTAGACGGAAACTCCGTCGCCGAACTTCCGCGGCGGTCAATCCGTTCTATATGGTACCAGCCACACTGAATATTCAGTGGCAGATCATCAGTCGGCTGCCTGCGCTTTAAAATCGTTCAGTGTCAAACATCCTGTGCGTGCGTCGTCACTGCGAGTTATCCGCTGAATGTGGCGCGATGCATACAAATACCTGTAATGCGACGTTGCCGATCTTACGCTGACGGAAGATCGGTGCGCGGACGACCGATCAGACGCGAGCGAGTGACGGTCCGCTCGGAACGCGGGATCATCCGCGACGGAACGACCGATCTTCCGCGTAGTGTGCCCGTTATTTGTATTTTATATGCAATAACATGTATTGGCGTTCCGCCGCGGAAGTTCGGCGACGGAGTTTCCGTCTAGTGTGGCAAAGGCCAGTGTCCCGATTTAGGGCGATCGGGTCGGCCCGATCTGCCTAGCTCCCTAAGCGCCCTGCAGATTGGGTGATGTAATAACGTTTAGGGCGGTTAGGGAGCTCAGTTGCCGCGCGACTGTTGCGTGGAGTGGTTGCTTTTGTATGTAAGGTGTCACCAAACTTCCCTACTACAGGTTTATATAACTTAAAAGGGAAGTTCCAAATGTTTGTGATCACACCGCCATGTTAACAAATAAATAAATTGATTAAATCAATTGTTTATTTAATTGTTTTAAAACTCAACAAGTGTTCAAATTGTTCTGCACCTACTCTAATTAATTCATTAAAACTCCCGGTTCAAGCACGCTTAGTATTTGCATATTTGAAAGCTTTTCACGTAACCGCAAATACTCTTTCACCCAGATCTTTCTCTTCTTTTTTTAATATTTGTTATTGCGTCAACGGTTGCCACTGCTACAGCAACTTTTTGAAGTTTCGATACTGACGGCGGCATAATGTAAAATGCAACAATACGTTTATCTCTCTAGACATTCGCGTATAAACTGAGTTAGGGCCCAATTCGCAGAGAAGTGTAATAAGCGCCACACTAACTAGGGAACACGCCCACCCTAGATGCAGGGCCCTTCATATCGGGTAGTGTAATAAGCCTTTAAGCTCAGGATCATACACAGACAACTCTGAACTCAAAAATGTAAACAAATTTGACAGATGACAGTTGCGAATTCGACGACGGTCGACGACTCTGTGACGACGACTAACACCAAGTTGGCTCGTTTTTTTGCGAACCCATAATATTTTAGTGATAAAAGAGAACTAGAAATATTTTAAATATACTGATACATGGAGAAAACTGTAAGTATTTCTTTTATTTATCATTTTAGTTAAGAAACAACTAATTATGTGAGTTTCTTTCGCTCGAAAATCCTAGCCTCCAAAAACAATAGCTGGGGTAAGAGCATGTAAGAGGCTCACTTTTGACGGTGAAAGAGGAACATACGTTTCTCTTCCTCCGTGTGAGGAGTGACCAACATTTTGACATAATTTTGATTAATTTATAATAATTATACTTGCATAAGATGAAAAAAGTGACTGACTGTTCTGTACCTACTACCTACTACAATTTTAAATTTTAAATCGGTCTTTTAGTTTTTGAAACCATAATATTATTATTATCACAAACAAATAAACATTTAAATATTTTCTTTTTATTATATTATACCTAATATTCTAGACTAATAAAATTTCATGCGATTTGTATACGTCTCTTTCTCTTTAATTGTAATAAGTATTGACTTCTTATTGTTTGACTGTTGCAGGAATGTATGATAAAACATGCCGCGAAACTATATAAGAAAATCTAATAGATGCAGATATGATAATGATAAATTAAATGAGGCTGTCAATGCAGTAAAAAATGGAACAATATCTGCATACGCCGCATCAAAACTTTATAATATACCAAGAACAACAATTGTTAACCGTGTATATGATCGCAATGGTTTAAAGTCTAAAACCTTAGGCAGGTGTACTGCATTGCCGACAGATGTGGAAGAAACGCTTGCAAAAAATCTCCACGTAATGGAAAAATCAGGGTTTGGGTTAACGCGCAAGGAAGTGATTGAATTGGTTAGCCAATACGTGGTTGATAATAATATCAAAACTCCGTTTAAAGATGGGATCCCTGGAGAGGACTGGTTTCTTGGTTTTAAGAAAAGACATGGACTTTCCATTAAAAAACCCCAGGCCGATGAACATGCGCGTAAAACTTCATGCAGACCTTCCGTGACCATTCGTACAGTTACTTTGATTAATTATTAGGGAAAACTATTGATGAACTTATTAGAAGATAAAGTTATTTAGTTGAAAAAATAATGGATAAGTACAAAGAAAATAAAGTGGGTTGTATTTGAACTCATTATACTCATAGGTGTCTCCAGATGGGGATAATGAATACCTACTACTACATAGAGGAAAATTATTCAGACATATGTGCTCTATTCAGCTTGCACACAAGGATTTTGCTATTAAAAGATGAAAATATAATAGAAGTAGAAAACAATATCTGATTGACAAATGTACAGATTTTTGGTGTACCTAATGCTATTTTTCTTCGATTGTTTAAAGATATAAATGAATCAGTTTATAACTATATTAGGAGCCTGGGTCATTAAATGTATATGTAGCAAATAATGGTGGAAAATAAACAATTATTTTATAAAACAACATTTAAATTTTGTTTTATTTTATTAATACATACATCCTGCATATTAAATAAATAAACCACTAGCTATCACTATTACATCCTGTGTACTGAAAACTACTTCACAATTATTATAAATAGTGTACCCTGTGTTTTTTAAGTAAACTTGAGTTGACGACAAACCGGTCGGTAATTCTATTCTATAGCCATGTAGTTAACTGTGTCTTCTGAACCTGTGAAACTGTGAAATTATTCAAAAACAGAATTTTGAAAGCAGTTCCACATGACAGTATTGCATGTACCTACCTAACTTTGAATAATTTAATTAATGTCGATTTGAGTGAGGTTTTTTAAAACGTTTTTTTTATATACTTCTAATTACTTTTTGGCTGCAAAATTTTTCTCCCTAAGATAAAATGTTGTAAACTATCGGATAAAAAAAATCATGCATATTCCATATAGCATCATTACTTGTACAGGTGCGTATAAATTAAGCGCGGCAGCCGCGCGAGCCAATGTTCGACCAGAGTTGACGTTCATTTGCTGCGCGAGCCAATATGTAGATATATTTTAAGTTGAACGTAGTTGCCGCGCGCGGCAGGCGATCCATCACGAACATCTCTTCTGTAGGACGCCAAAAGTGTAGTCATTTTCTTTTTCAAGTCAGGAATAGGTATATCCATTTTCTTACTGATTTCTACCCACACATCATACCTCAGCGATTTATTGTGGTATTGGGAGGATTTGCTGTTCCACAAAAATTAATTAGCGCCATACAATTGTATTAGTAAACGGCACTTTTCGTTGTCCATTTTTACGTAGACGCCGCGCGAGCCGAATCACCAAAACTACAAACCGTCCACACGGCGCGCGAGCGAACGCCTGAAGCTCCTTTGATGCGGTCTCAAAAACCGACAGTGAGCGGATCGCCCCGCGGCACGTTCGAGCGCGGCAATGTTCGCGTCGCCGCGCGCGGCGATCCCGTCTACATAGTGCGCGGCCGCCGCGCGCGCCTATGTTCGATGGTTTGCCGCGCTTAGTTTATACGCGGCTTACCTCTTTTTTATATACTCTGTGTTAAAAAAAAAATCGCCAATGTGACGTTTGCTCGGAGCAATGACGTTTGACAGATGTCTGAAGTCATTTAGTTTTTCACAAATCACAAGTCAAATTTCAAAACACTGTTATTGTTTACATAATATAATAATTCAATGTACTCTGTGATTGTTTCTTTCAAATTTTTTTTATTATAAACATATTATTTTATTTATTCATTAAATCGAACAAAATGCGCTCAAAAGTATGTCGCTTATGTTGTGAAAATGAAGGAACGATCCATATTTTTGACAAGAACGAAGAATTGAAAACGAGCACTAAAATAATGTATTGCTGTAATAAATCTAAAGTTAATATTGAAGAGGATGATACTCTCCCCAAAGTAATTTGTTCTACTTGTCATATTCAACTATGCAAATCGTATGATTTTATACTGCAATGCGAATCGGCAGATGAAAAACTGCGCTCGTTACAGCTAACGATACACGCTGATGACAACAAAATGATTGAGGATGAGGATTCAAATATTTCATATGAATACAAAAGTGAGCATACAACTACAAGTGACGATGAAAGGATTAACTCCCCCTTATTAGAAAATAGGGAAACATCTGTTGTGAGCGAAAAGATACTCTATTCTGTGAAACGAATCAGGAAGAAATCCCGAAAAAAAGTAAACACTTATCGAGGACCAGTTCATTGCCCGACTTGTGACAAGTCATGTATTAATAATTCTGCATTATTGGCACACATGAGAGCACATTCTGATAGGCGTGCCTTTCAATGCTCCCTTTGCGATAAGAAATATAAAGATCCAGCAGGATTAAAACGACATACAGAAACTAATCACACCAAATGTAGAATTCGTAATTTTGTCTGTGAAAATTGTGGGAAGCGATTCTTCACAAAAAAGTGTTTACAAACTCACACACGCATACATACAGGCGAAACTCCATATGCTTGTAAATTATGTCCCGCCCAATTCTCACAGTTAGGATCATTAACTCGACACAAAAGAACACACACAGGAGAAAAACCTTACAAATGCAGTTTATGCCAAAAGAATTTCCGTACCAAATCTGAATTAACCGTACATACCAAGGTACACAGTGGAGAAAAGAATTACACTTGTGTAGTTTGCAATTTGAAATTCAAGCATAAGTTTAATTTAAAGACACATTATATACGACAACATGAGAGTAAAAACACAGAGTATGTTTGTGATCTGTGCAAGAAAGTGTTCTTTCAAAAGAACAATTTAGTTGTCCACATCAAACGCAAGCATTCTGCTCAATCAGGATTTTGTAATGTATGCTCCCAGTATGCATCCAATATAGAAATGCACATGTGGAAGCATAATGATTACAGAGGACTGAAATGTGAATATTGTTCTAGTTCCTTCTTTGATAAGAAAGGCTTAGTTAGGCATATAAATTACAAGCACAAAGACAACAAATATAAATGTGCAGAAAATGGCTGTGAAGCAATATTCCCAGTGAAACAAATGCTTGACTATCACATGGCAAAATTTCATTCCATAGAAAAGCCATTCCCTTGTGATTTGTGTTCTAGAGCATTTTATAGAAAAAGTGACTATGTGAGACATAAATTAGGTACACATAAAAACAAATTTAAATGCTTAACATATAAAAGTCTTTTATTTTATAATATGTATGATCCAATGTCAAGTTTGTTTATTTAATCCGTCAGTCCTCGGATCACAGACACAATAGAAAATCTATTGTGTCTCGGCCCGATCGGGCCGCTCGGTGGTCAATGGGTTAATGCAAACTTAGCTTTTGTATAGTTACATAGCAAATAGGCTACTTTTAGCCAGGTTACCCCGCAGGTGACGTCGCAGGTAACAGCTAGTACGTTAGGTACATATAATAGGGAATTATTTAATATCCCATTGAGCCCCAAGCGGCCCGATCGGTCCCAGACACAATAGATTTTCTATTGTGTCTGTGGTTCCGGGGCCTGAGTTAATATTTGATCACTACAGCTAGCAGCTATGTACACAATTAGCGGCAAAATGATATTATGTTGTATGAATACATCTTAAAATTATGCCAATTGATGGCTAAAAGCTTGATTTTCCTTAGTTTACGCTTGTTTCTTTTGACTAGAATTTTACAAACATATTTGTGGATAATTTTAACATCGTTTTGTATCGCATTGGAAGTCTATACAGTGTGTCCGGACATGACATACCGATATTTGAAGGGGCTATTCTCCAGGTATTTTTATCGACAATTCAACCCCTCTACAGTCCCCTACCTCACCCCCCTCAAAATGGTTTTCGAATTTTTTAAAGTATGTTTCATCACTCTTATCAATTAAATTTGTTTAGTGGTCCCTAGAATAACTTGTTATTGTTCAAATAAAACCAAATTTAGTATTTTGTGACACTCACTTTCGAAGTTATTACAATTTTCATAAATTCACTATCCAAATTGATAGGTTTGCCATTTTGAAGGGGGTGAGGTAGGGGACTGTAGAGGGGTTGAATTGTCGATAAAAATACCTGGAGAATAGCCCCTTCAAATATCGGTATGTCATGTCCGGACACACTGTATATTTTTGTGTTTATTTTAATAATCCAAATCTATAATTAAAATGGATAAAAATATGTGAACGCAGTTTTGTGTCAACAAACAAATACGTCAAAATGCTCAAATGACATTGTCATAATTGACGTAAATAAATCAATCACAAAAAAGTTGATGCTAATAAAATAAAACTTTAATTTGCTTTAAAACGGGAAATAAATAACAATATAATCGCCTTGATGGCATAGAAAATTATTTTTGCGGATGCTTGACGTACCCACCCGTTTGCAGTACAAAACAATGGAGAATATCTGCAGAATTTGTCTTGAGAATCCCGGCGTAACATCTCTTTTTACAAATGAATCAAATGAAATACGTTATTGTGATAAAGTTACTCGTTTAGTAAATATATTGATATCAGAAGAAGATGATCTACCGACGAAGTTATGTGAGGAGTGTACAATCGATCTTAACTCGTCCTATCAATTTGTTCTAAAATGTGAGGCTTCGGACAAAGCCTTACGCTGCGTTAGCCCGATTGATTTGTTCTCTTCCATAGAATTAAAAATAGAAAAAGAAGAAGTTAACCTTTGTGATACAAAGTTAGATGACATTCTAGATGAGGGACATTGCACAGAACATGATTTTGATTTCAAACCTTTGCTAGATCCTACGACTGATGTAAGTAATACTGAGAACGATGCAACAGAACTGTCAAAGAGTGAACAGAAAGCGGTAAGAAGAACTCGTAAAAAACAGAGCAACAGTGGTCCAGCTCAATGTGTAGTCTGTGGTCTTATGACGAAAAGTCAGTCAGCTCTAGAAATACACATGCGTGTACACACAAAAGAGAAACCCTTCGCCTGTGAACATTGCGACGCGAAATTCCCCTCCAAAGGGAATCTCAAACGCCACATTGATGTTTATCATTCTGTGAGAGAACGTAAATTCACTTGTGAAAAATGTGGCAATAGCTTCTTTAGTAAAAATGATATCATCACGCACATACGAGTTCACACAAATGAGACACCGTTCGCTTGTATGTACTGTCCGAAACGGTTCAAGCAGTTGACTTCAAGGAACCGCCACCAAACCACTCACACAGGTTTGAAACCCTACGCTTGTCCAATTTGCAACAAGAAATTCGCGCACCGCAATCTCGTCGTCAAACACCAGAGTGTCCACAGTGATGAGAGGAAATTCACTTGTCATCTATGTAATAAATCCTTAAAAACAAAATCGAGTTTGCGAGTTCATATGAGCCTTCATAAAAATGAGAAAAGGAATGTTTGCAGTTTTTGCGGCATGACATTCTCCATGAAAGGCAACCTGCAGACGCATATAAGAAGAGTGCATTCTGAGAAGTCAGGCCAGTGCACAATATGTTTGAAAACATTCTCCAATTTAGAAGTGCACTTACGGAAGCATACCGGGGAAAGGCCTTACACATGCCCCACTTGCAACATGTCCTTCGCTGTAAAGGGAGCATTGAAGTACCATATGTTCTTCAAACATGAAAATACAGATAAATTCAAATGTTCAATAGGCGATTGTATGAAAACCTTCCCGACGGCTCCTAGATTAGAATTCCATTTATTAAAACAGCATTCAAAACATACCCCTTATGTGTGTCAGCATTGTTCCAAAGGTTTCTACCGTACCAGTGATTTATCAAGACATTTGAAAAACAGTCATATGGATGTTAATATGAAGTCATCGTTAAAAACTATCTCAAACACAGTATTCACAATAGCACAAACATAGGCGAGGTAAGACTGATTATTTATTAAGTTAAATCGAGAGGCATTTTCCCACGGCAATGGAAAGTGGCACAGGTCATATTGATCCTGAAACCTGGTAAGGCTCCAGAAGAAGTGTCGTCTTACAGGCCGATAAGTTTGCTTCCTACTCTTTCCAAAGTAATAGAGATTCTTTACTTGAAAAGGTTGAACTCAGTTATAGAAGAAAACAAAATCATACCGGACCACCAATTCGGATTTAGACAAAAACATGGAACCACAGAACAAATTCACCGACTGGTAGAAAAAATTCACAAAGCTTACGAGGCCAAAAAATACTGCAGTGCAGTGTTTCTTGACATATCACAGGCTTTTGATAGAGTCTGGCATCAGGGCCTACTATATAAAATAAAAACTAAATTACCAACTAATCACTTCATATTTCTCAAGTCCTATCTAGAGGACAGACACTACCAAGTAAGGCAAGGAGAATATGTTACGACCCTTCACAAAGCTCACGCCGGAGTTCCCCAAGGAAGTGTACTCGGTCCTACACTGTACCTGCTATTTACAGCAGATTTGCCCATGACAGATGGCGTGGTAATTGGAACTTTTGCTGACGACACTGCAGCCCTAGCGATCCACGAAAATCCAGTACAAGCTAGTGAAAACCTCCAAGTCTGTCTTGATAAAATTACAGATTGGTTATCAACCTGGCGAATTAAAGCCAATGAAAAGAAGTCTGTACAGGTAACATTTGCGACTCGTTACGGCTCGTGCTCACAAGTGTCTCTCAATGGTGTACCTATTCCTCAGGCCGATGGCGCGAAATACCTTGGCATCTATCTGGATCGCAGACTCACATGGAGAACACATATTTTTACTAAACGTAAAGCCCTTGGCATTCAACTGAGAAAAATGTACTGGCTCCTCAACAAAAAATCTAAACTCTCGTTGGAAAATAAATTACTTTTGTACAAAAGCATCATTAAACCAATCTGGACCTATGGGATCCAGTTATGGGGAACTGCTTCCAACTCCAATATCGAAATTTTGCAAAGGTTTCAATCGAAAATGCTTAGACTAATCACAAACGCTCCTTGGTATGTTACAAACCAACAGTTACACCACGATCTTAAAATTCGAACAGTTAAAGACGAAATCAAGCACTCTATGAGCTCCTACAAAAAAAGACTTGATAAACATCCCAATGCTTTGGCCATGGATTTAATGAAAAACGACACAAGATTCCAAAGACTTAAAAGAAAAGCTCCCATAGATTTATAAGAAAAGAAAAAAAAAAAAAAAAGTAATAACGGCTGGCATCACTGGATCGCTCGCCCTACAAGTCTCAATACATTCATAACCAAGTGCTGAATGTTCTATGAACAGATTGCATTTACATATACATAAAAAAAAAAAAAAAAAAAAAAAAGTTTAAGTGAATTTTCTGTAGAAATATATATTTACAATATCTTATTGTTGTTTTCATTACATACCCATCTAGAACTAAGATTTACCAAAAGATAGCAATCTTATTTCCATTTATAGCAAAAATATTCTGTATTTCAAATGCATTATGAAAAAAGGGAAGGTTGCTTTAATTTTAATGGATTGATGTATTTCCATTTTTTTTTAATTTTTTATTGGTAAGTAATAGGGAAGCGCTTGACCACAATCTCATGATGACCATGATGTTGCTATCAATAAATCTAATAGTACAATTATTAATTATTTAGGCAATAAATAATTATAATACCTAACAACCTACCTAATAGCAATTTTTGTGAATGATTTATTTCTGATAACTTTTCAGTACAATTTTAAATTAATAAATTGGCAAAAATGTCTCGAAAATATTGACATAATCAAGGTTAATAAACCTTTACTTATTTTACGCGAAATGATAATTTATTTAAAGCTATATTGAATTTGAAATTTTTGGTTTTACGGCATTCAAATGCTTTATAAATATAAACTAGCGGTCCGCCCCGGCTTCGCCCGTGGTACCTACATGTTTAAGCTATTTAGCTATCCTGTCTCTCAAGTTGGATCGAACTGCACATGGTGTGCGAATTTTATTATAATTGGTTAAGTGGTTTAGGAGTCCATTGAGGACAAACATTGTGTCACGAGATTTATATATATTAAATTTATAAAGAATAGAAAAAAAGCTATATTACCTATCTGTCATTCAAAAATTAATATTTAAATTAGCAACTAACTACAACATTAATAAATTTGAAAAAAAGAAATGAAACAAAGAAATCTTGCTCGAAATAATAATTATTTAACGTGGCTTCTTTTAATG